>NW_006912938.1:573631-823254 GCF_000585535.1 Cladophialophora psammophila CBS 110553 | reverse complement strand
GAGTGTAACTATCTAGGGGAAATGAGGGTGTATATATAATGCTCGTGCTCTGCGCGCTCTGTGCGCTCTGTGCGCTCTGCTGGCAGAGCCCACAGGGCCGACAGAGCCAACAGGGCATATCACGTGGTTCAGCCTTGTTCCCTTGTGGATCCTTCCATCTGTCCAATGAATGTCCTGAGCCGCGCCTTCGCAGCCCGCGACCGGTCTCTTCCAAGGCTGTGTCTAACACAAAGCTAAGTTACGTAATATACTCTGCTGGCTCTGTTAGCTCTATGGGCTCTGCTAGTAGAGCGCACAGAGCGCACAGAGCGCATAGAGTATGAGCATTATATATACACCCTCATTACTCCTAGATAGCTTACACTCTCTTCGTAGCTAACTTATGTTATCTATTGGACTATACAGTTCTTAGTGATAAGTGACTATTCATACCTTGTATTCTTCTTAACCAGTTCATACTATTTAGATTGTTACTAGGAACCCTAACTTAGTTAGGCCTCAGTAGAATCTCTAATATATTCACTAAGATAAAGACTTAGCGAGTTATCCGCTTTTAATGTAAACCTTATTTCCGAAATAGGAAAGACCTTTTTAAATTTAATAATATTATATAATAAATATATTATAAAAGTTACTAAAAATAGATAGTCTATAACAGCTCATAGCCTAGATATAAGAGCTGTGAGCGACTGTGGGCTCCCTGGGCTCCCTGGGTATATAAGAATGCTGTGAGTCGCGGGAAAAATTGCTGATGTATAGTATATGGTCGATACTGTACACGACTCAAGCGTGAAAGAGGAAAGAGTGCGCCTCCTATACGGGGAGTGTGCTAGTAATAAGGATGCACTCCTCGAGTCGCATCTCTTGGCTGCTGGCCTGATTGTATCAGTTGTCCGTCCTTTCGATGTTTAGCCGAATCCGTAATAATGATAGTCTTAGTTACTCTTTTAATCGCTTACTAAATATAATCTTTTTATTTTAATTCTTAATCGAAGACGATCTTTAATAGCTTAGCTATCGATGATATCTAAATAGTTTATTCGTCTATAGTAATATAGCCTTAATTAAGTTCTCGTTTTATTTCTAGTTAGGTATATAAGCTTAGTCTTCTCGGCTACGAATCGAGGGTCTATACTTCGTACCTATACTCCAATACGTAGAATGTCTTCTTTCTAAATTTTCTTAATATTCTCTTACGTAGTACGGCCGACTCTTTAGCGGAAGTAGTCGTCGATGTACGCTAAAGCGCCTTCTCTAAAGTCGACGAGCTAGTCGATGAGATTCGAATTAAAGAAATTAAATAGCGTGAAGAATAGCGATAAATCTTAGATTAATTCCGCGTTATCTAGGAGAGTAGTCTCGGTTTCGAAGTCGTTAAATATTATATTTACGTACCGTTCTTTCATAAAACTCTAAATCTATTTTCTCACTGCCGTTAATATTTCTCTTTCTTTAAGGCGGGTATCTAAGGTTGTACTGTTCACTCCGTTAAAGGCTCCTTTTAGATTAAAAGCGACTAGTGTAATTACTCTTCCTTTTAATTATACTTAGTTAATGGTGGAACAGAGCACTTCAGGGTTCGGCGTGCACGTGCAACAACGCACAGAGGCCTGTCCAGCAGATCGAGAATCGAGAACGCGTTTCTGGTTGATACTGACAAGACAACACCACCAACACCACCCAGAGGGGCAGCGGCTAGGGCTACGAACACCTGGCACAGCGACAGCATCGAGAAACAGGACAGGACTGATAAAACACTCAGGAATTAGGTAGACGGCGCCAAAAAGCCATAGAATCCATGATACTCTGCTCAAACTGTAATGAATGGCACGCTGCCAGCACTGTAAACTGTTCCGCACCTCCTCTCTGCCAGCCCATTTTGGTTTGACATGTGACTAGACAACTTTTCCTCCCTGCCTCCGCTCTACCAGCCCAGCACAGCCCATCACAGCACAGCCACTTTGCCTTGTTACAATATGAGCACTAGGGAGCGTCGGGGAGCATGCCAGAGTGCCGAGCGAGCCACAGAGTGCGCCAGCCTATTGTTAATCCGCAGAAGCTGGTTTGGGCTCAAAGGGCCCCTTTCGAGCTCCGGCTGCAGTTGCCAGCTACACCACTCATTCGTTTCAGCCAAGTCTGCTGCCTGGAGACTTTCGATCGTTTCATCTCCCGAGAATGGAGCAGTTAAATTGGGATGAGGCGCCAGATTGGGACGAGAGCCAGATTGAGATGAAGAGCCAGACTCAGACGAGGGGTCAAATTGGGATGACTTTAAAGGACTTCCCTAGCTATCATATATATCTCCGCGAAAGTACCTGAAGAACGGCTAGGTTTATGATTTACTTTTTACTGAGTTCTTGTAGTGAATTCAAAATACTAGGGCTTAGCTCAGTGTGCCAAGGATTTGGCGATTTACTGACTCTCTCTCCGAGGCCGACATGAAGTGCACTGGACCCAATAACTTGACTTTGCTCGCCCTTTCGCCAACATCATGCCGGTGTGCATCAACCAAAGCGATGACACTGAGCGCAATTATCAAGTCTCCATCATGGGTGAGATCTTCCGAGCCGCACAGAGTGTAGTTTTCTGGCTGGGCCCAGGTGACGATGATACCAGTTATGCTATGGATCATATTGGAAACTCTCCACCCCGGACTGGCTGCCACCCTCTAGTGAGTAACTTGACCACATCTGGTTCCGAGTCTCCATGGTGCCGTTTCGAGATAGAACAACAGCCTAGGCAATGGAACTGGCGATAGGCTGATCAGAGACAGGGCTTTTATACCTGCGTAGGCACGGGAAGATGTCGAGCTGGGAAAGTCGTACCCAGTACACCGGACCAGAACAGTGTCACAACGAAAAGAGCCAAAAAAGGGAGGCGTCGTTCTCACGTGATCTCAGTTACATAATCAACCCCACGGAATTGTCGCCGGAAATGTTCCGCCGCGACTTCGGAGGCGGCGAAGCGGCAACAATGCGGAGAAATCCCCTGTCACAGTCCCAAAACAACCCTGATATATAAATCGGACTATTTCGAACCTCGCATCAGGCCTGGACGTCCTCAATCACTCCTTCTCCTCACCAGAAACACTCCCGTCAATATGTCCGCCAAAGTCGCCCTGGTAACAGCCTCGTCGGCAGGTCTGGGAGCCGCCACAGTCAAGGCTCTGGCCCCTTACTTCCGGGTCGTGGTGAACTACTACTCGCGGCAGGAGAAGGCCGACCAAGTGATCAAAGAAGCCTCTGCGATCCAGGCCGCCACGTACAGCGCAGAACAAGAGCAGCCGCGCTTCCACGCCATCAAAGCCGACGTGTCGAAACGCAGCGAGATTGAGCGGCTCGTCAACGAGACGGTCTCCAAGATGGGCCGGCTAGACGTCGTCGTGAGCAATGCGGGGTGGACCCGGTTGACCAACTTCTTCGACCTAGAGCAGCAGATCGTCGAGGACGACTGGGACCGGTGCTTCAACGTCAACGTCAAGAGCCACCTGTGGCTCCTCTACGCCGCCAAGCCGCATCTGGAGAAGACGGCCGACACCGAGGGCGTGGGCGGCGCGTTCGTCACCATTGCCAGTCTCGCGGGCGTCAGGCCCAGTGGGAGTTCCCTGCCTTATTCCGTCACCAAGGCGGCTGAGATCCATCTTACCAAGGGGCTGGCGTTGATTTGCGGGACGAAAGTCAGGTGTAATAGTGTTAGTCCCGGCCTGATGATGACTGAATGGTAAAGTTTGCTCTCTTTTACTTTCTCCCCCCTCCTCTTCCTCCTCCTCTTCCTCCTCCTCCTCCTCCTCCTCCTCCTCCTCCGCCGTCGCGTCCGGCGCTATGATGATCATGATGAGCGACCTAACTTTTTTTTGGGTTGGACCACCAGGGGCAACCAATTTCCCGAGTCAAAAGTCAAGGCCACAGTCGACAAGGCCGCCTTGAAATCGACGGCCACGCCGGAGGACATCGCCGATCAGATCAAGACGCTGGTGCTGAGCAAGTCTATTACGGGGCAGAATATCGTCATGGATTGCGGTATTGCGATATGAGCAAGGCCGCCCCCGGCTCCAGAAATCAAACATAAATCCCATCCATTTTTGCCTCCCTTCTGTTTCACCAGGCTTTCCAATTCTGCACCACGCGTGCCCTCATCATCATGGTCTTGTTGGCATCAAAGGTAGGTATCCGTGTTCCAACGTGTCGAAAGCACATGCCCTACATCGATCTTATCCCCGACTCTCATCTTCATTTCCAGGGTAGAAATTCAGTCTGGGACGTGTCGATCGACCTCGGACACAGAGCCTCCAGTTTCATGCGCATCCGTTCGTGAGAAAGCCATCCTTGTGAAAAGCCCGTGACGAGGCCGTTCCCAGCCTCCTGTGCCCGCCGGCACTGCAGCCGCAGACTCTTCTAGCGTCGCAGGAGCTGGGTGTGGCGCGCCAAGAAAGACTCGATGGCGGTAAGCAAGCACGTCGTCAGCCTCTGCAACTCGTTGCCGTCCAGTGAGATCCAGAAGTCCCCTGCTAGAGGCACAGCGAGGGGCGGCACCTCTGAGCATGGTCTAAAGTCCCTCGAGGGCAGATGGACTGTGTTGTCACGCTCCTGGAAACGACTACTGCTTGATCGAGTGCTTGTGCTTGTGCTTGCGCTCTGAGAGATTTCAGCATGGATGGACCTCGCGCACTCGACAAGCTCACTCAGCAGTCACTGAAGGAGGCGGAGCGGCATCTCGACAGTTTCTTCCTAATTCTGTTGTATGCCGAGTGAAGCGTGGCCGTCCATGACCCCTGCGCAGAAGCGGCCGCCGATCAGATCTATGTTGGCTAGGAATCTGGAACTACAGTTCGACTCGTGGTACATTTCAGAATGGTAATATGTCGGACCCAATGCCGTCAAACGGAGTGCAAGAAAGCCGATGGAAACATGGGAGGGTTGGTCCAAGTTTCCGACCAAACGCACTTGAATAGTTTGCACGTCAAGCACATGCTCGTTCATATGCGTCTGCAACTCATCTCACACATCCATCCCCTCGTTCACCATCTCCAGTATCCTCAACGTCTCCAGCGCGATTCGGCATCCTCGTTTGACAGCATCCCTATCCTTTCTGCCGACCAAATCTGAAGTCCGCACATTCTTTTTGATGAAGAATTGCAATCTCTTGATGATCTGTGGCGTCTCAGCTGCGCGTTCAAATGCTTTTGTTAACGCATCCGGTTTGTCTTTTGCCTCGGACATGATGATGATGAGCAATAGTTCCACAAACATGGCCGTTCGTTCCTTGATGTAGGCGAGTTCCAGGACTTTCAAGACACCAAGAGTTTCGGCTCCGTCCAGGATCAAAAAGGCATATAGCCTCGCCAGGTTGGCGATCTCGGTCATTTCTACTTCTTCGTCTTCTTCGCTGGTGAAATCTTCCTCAGCGTCGTCTGCCCGAGGGGGATGTTCGCCCATTCTCCGAAAGAAATCCCACAACGCAAACTGAAAGGATTTGCGCATCTTCTTTTCCAGACACAGTTTCCTTGCCACGAGGGTGTAATAGTGGTTGTAAGGATTTTCACCGGCGCTGCAGCGAAGCAGGACTTTGGGGATCTCTTGTTCTTGAGTACGTTTAAGACGGAGCTTCAGAAGGCGCAGGTGAGCGTCTTGATAGTCCGCGGCGGATAGAAGGGCGACAAAGATGGCGCGGCGGATGTCTGTGTTCATACCGTAGTGGCGGGAAAGCGCGAGTAGGTCCACTGAATCATCGTCATCAAGTCCCAGACTGGTTGTCGGTATCGAGGTATCCATGGCTCCTTCGGCTGGTGCTGTCGCGGGTTCATGACCTTTCCAGCTAGCTCCAACTAGCCACCATTTTCCCTTTCTGTCGCTATTCTTAATATCGTCCCTTGTGATTCGCAATGGCTCAGAGGCCCTGATGGTGCGGTTGTTGTTCAAAGAACCAAGCACCTTCCGCATTAGCGTAATGTGTTCACTTGCTAAGCCTGCGTTATTCGTCGCAGCCTTCATCTTATTATTCTTCAAGTCCGTAATTGTCTCGATCATGAACTTCGTCCTGACGCTCATCTGTTCTCCTGCCGAATTCATCCGCGCCGCTTCCTTCTGCATTATCTGGACAATAGCTTTGAGAGAGGACGGATCATCTTGCCTCAATTGGTGGCCGCAGTCCCGGACTAGCCGCAGCAGCAATTCCGTGTTGTCCTCGCTTAGTCGCTCGAGCAATAGTCGGACGTATTCAAAGACTATAGTGCTGCTGATTAGGTGGAATGTGAACAGATTCGAGAGAAGGCTTATCAAGTTCAGGGCCTCTTTACCACCAGCGGCATCACTGCGGTATTGATCAAGTCGATCGACCAACTGTGAAAGCAGTTCCGCGCCAAAATCCACGCCAATAACTTTGTACACTGCCGTCGCATATGCGGCGTGTAAGATGACGAAGGTGTTCTGGAGAGCTGAATTGTTGCAGAACAAGGTCAAAAGGAGATCGATCAGGACAGACGTGACGTCCTGCCTCGGGTTGGATTGGTAGAGCTTCTCGAGCTCTCCCAGTATCGAGACGAGATTGGCCTCGGATAGCTTATTGAGGAGGCCCTGGACCTGCCTTTTCAGTCTTTCCAACGAGGCACTCTCGGAATTTTGTGCTTTTCTCAATGATGGTGGAATGTATTTCCCTGCAGGCGTTTGGGAGACTGGAGGTACGTAAGGATTTTCTCGGACCCTTTTTGACTGGACGTTGGAGAGTTCTCGCTCTGATTCGAAGCCTTCGAAAGAATCGTCACTTTCTTGCTCCAGACCTATATCAGACTGCTCCTCGTCGGATACCTCTTCCAGGTCCTTGTTCAGCAAATCGTCACTCTCACCTAGCACTTCATCAATTTCGTCACCATCATCTTCGCTACTTTCGCGGTCAAATCCAGACTCGTCCTCATCGGACCCGTCTTCCTCAATGTCAGGTTTCCTCCTCTTACTGTCCAACCACCCCTCAACCTCGCTCTTCCTCTTGACACCTCGATCCTCCCCGTCCAGCCCCTCCAGCAAATCATCCAACCCGTCGTCCGCAAAAGACTTTGACACTTTTTTTTTCTTTAACCCGAGCTTTCTTTCCAGCGCCGCGATCTCAGCATCATCCTGTGCGGCTCGCTCTTTAAATGCTTGGGAATTGGCGTCAAGGACAAGACCAGGAGAGGAAGACCGTGAGCTCGACCGAGAAGAGGTTTCAGATGGGGATGAGGATGGGATCTTAGATTTTTTGAGAATCGATTTCAACTTCTTGGGCTCTGAGTCCCTGGCCTTCGGCTTGACAGTTTCTTGCTTCAAGGTTATTGGTGCGAGGTTAGGTTCGTCGGAGTCATCGCCGTCGACGTCTCCGTCAGAGAGCTCCTGCTCTGCAATCGGATGTCTCCTCTGGGATCCCGCGCGCCGTATATTCTGTCTCCTCTCCTGTCGTTCGGATTTGCGCTGCTCTTTCCTGCTTTGCACCGAACCATGGTGCCGCCGGCCGCCTCCACCACCCAGTCGTCTCCCTTCGAACCCAAGCTCCTTTTCAAGGGCAAATGGTAGTTTCAGGCCATTTCTAGCTCGTGGGTTCTGTCGCGACATTGAGTCCAGAGCGCAGAGCTCAAAGGATCCCTAGGCTTTTGGCTCGAGATTTCGGGAATGGACTCTGTAGACTGCGCCAGGAATTAATTTTCTGGAAAATGCGGAGATGGCTTAGCCGAAGTTTAGGCGATATTTTTGAGTATCGCTCTAAGATCGCTCGCGACTCTCAGGGCTCCCCACCAAAGGACAATTCGTCAATGCATGTAGATGCGACTCACTTCACTTTCGCCAGACAACAAACATGCCGCAGGAACATCTTAGCAATGACGAGGTAATCTATATTCTCCCTTAGGCTACAAGACATGTCTGACTTGCATCCATGCAGTTCCTTAACCGCCTCACCACCCTTCTCTCCGCAACCCATGCCGCCACTCACGGCTCCGTCCATCTTACACAAAAGCCCTTGAAACTCACTACTGACCAAGCACCCTCGCCTTCACCTTCATCATCACAGATCCTCATCCGCGCCTCGAACGGCCTCTCAAAACCACACCGGTTGGAGGCCACAAAAGGGTCAAAGTCTGGATATGCAAAGAAGGAGAAGGTGAAGTTTGCGACGGTAGTGGAGACTTCAGAGTTGGAGGCGTTTTATACGAGGTATGCGGAGATATGCAAGAAGGGGATGGAGGGCTTGAGGAAGAGGGATAAGAAGAAGGCCAAAGAGAAGGCGAAGGCGAAGAAGAAGGGAAAAGCTGGAGCGGCTGGTGGTACTGGTGGTGCTGGGGAGAAGGCCTCCGGATCGTGAAGGGAACGAGGTGTTTCTTTCCTTTGATGGACGATATGAAAGCTATCTCTGAGCACAGAGACCTTAGTCAAGGGCGAAGAGGGACTGAACGTCATGTGTCACAATATCGGGTTCTGCCAGTCGCACCGGATCAAACCATGAAGGCGAAGGCACTGTCGCAAACATACTGCAAATGGACGGGGCAAACGAGAGGAGCAGGAAGCCTGTCTAGTGCAGTGAGGACGTCCTAACCCCAGAGCCGATAGCCAGTCTACCTCAGCGAGAGGGCGGGATCAGGACTGCAACCGGGAGCTGTCTATCTGACCTTGCTCATCAAGATGCACGAGACAGGCTCAAAGGTGAAGGAAGATTTTCCTGTGTTTGTGACGCGAGAGCTGCAAGATAAAATCGCATAGACAGAAAGCAACTTGAGGCAGGCCAATATCATTTAATTTCGCCATCAAAGCGTGAAAACTGGTGGTATCATCGAGCAAAAAGCAAACGTTTCACAAACTTCCCACAATCTTTTTACATAGGGACCCAGTCGTTGCTATGGTCGTGAAGGAGCGCCTTGCTCGAATATAAACCTCTCCCGTTGATCAATACCTGGCAGATAACCTGAATGTACTTATTTCCCACGGGGTAATGACTGCCTGGTCCCAGCAAACTCCATCAGGCACAGGATACCTAATCCAGATCGAATATGGAGTCTGGATCGTCATCCTTCGTCGTCATAGTGCTTGTTGTGCCGGGAGTCATACTCGGATCTTGACTTTTCGTCCGCCCTCTGATCGGCACTCCAAAGTCATCTTCTTCTTCGCTATCATCCCTTGGCCCCGGAGGTTGGTCTGGGAAACTTGTCCTCCTCCGATGTGCCTCTGGTCTGCGAAACAACTCGCCACTAAGTAGATCACTCACCGTGGCACCACCGGCGATGCGAGCTAGAATGTGGACCAGCAGAACAACCGCTTCGATTGGCTTGACCAAAGCCACGTTAGCGGCTTTCTGGAGAAATTCGGCCGTAAAGGGGCTTCCATAGTTTGTTGGGGAGGGAGAAGGTGATAGCAAGGTCGTGGATGGTGGGAGAGGAGAAAAGGATCGTTTGATGTTCAAGCGCCGTCTCAATCCTTCTTTGGGAAGTGAGGATGGGGGTGTATGAACCTCCGGCCACGATGAATCGGACATAGAAGATTGCGCGAGACCTGGAGTTGAAGGCTTGTCCATTGAGTCGCTGGTTGAGGGCCGTTGCGTAGGACTGCGTTCGGATTCCACAGTGGATGCCGTGACCGTGAGTTCCGAAAGACCTCTTTGGTGCTGATTTCTGTTCAGAGAGAAAGGAGTGAACTCTTCCGCATGGGGCGCTTGGTCAAAGTCGATGACTTGAACATGCTCATTAAGCGGTTCTTGTGTTGCAGAATCTGTCGTGTAGAAGGAGTCCACACTCGACACCCTGCTAAGAGCACCCTCGTTTACGGCGGCGACTACTTCATGCGCCTCAAAATCCTCTTTCTGGTGTAATGACGGGGCTTCCTCGGTGTCCTCTATAGTATCTGCTGAGGCCAACTCTTTCATGGCCTCGACACCTGCGCCGTCGGTCAACGGCTCAAATTTTTGGGAGAGAGCCATGCCAGATTCGGTTTCAGTGGACACAGATGTTAGGCTCGCTCGTATTGACTCGTCGGAAGCTCCATCCACGGAAGCTTCCTCATCATCCTCACGACGCCCTTCCGGCCGTGCTTCCGCATGTTCCATAGCTGGGCAAATCCTCTCGTGATGAACCTCATTTTCCAAGTTCTCCTCTGCTGGTTCTCGTGCATTTGCATTGTCTGATATTTCGTCCACATCACTTTGTTCGGACTGTATTGAAGTCGCCTTCACTTCAATGCTTGGCTCTGCTCCAGCTCCGACCGCTGAAGGATCAGCGAGCTGCGCAGGGGACACATCCTCCGATTCTTCATGTCGACCGCCTTCGTGCTCGCTTGAAGATGATTGGTACAGGTTCATTGATTCTTCACCAGCGATAGGCGGCCGCTGCGGGTGCGAAGCGTCATCTGTGCCTTTATCAAGCTTCTGCCTGAAATCAACCTCCTCATGATCCTCTTCGTGCTGCAATCCATCCTCGCTTGACTCGTCATACTGTGTCCTTTCATGGACGTCCTCGCTAGAAGCCACACTCGATGGGGTGGAGGACCGATAGCCGTCGATTGCCGGCCGGGACCGAGATGAGCTTGGACTTGGACTGTAACCGTAGTCTGATCCACGGCGCCCATAAGTCTGAACGGATGTCAAGCCGTTCTGTCCTTGGAAGCTCCACGATCGTGGATTCCTCGTCCTTCCGACCGGCAACGGGTCAGTATTTGGCGTCACAGGTTCTGGTTGCTGTTTTCTTTTCCATGTACCTTTCCTTCGAGGCGTTATTGCATCCTCTGGAAGATCCACGTGAAATGCGCGCTTGAAAGGACATGGCGTCCTTTCAAACCGGAGTACTTTCGGCAGCGCGGTTTTTAATTCCTCGACCTTCTTCTTGTCCTCTTCTGTTTCCGAGGGCAGCTCGATTCTGTAATATCTGAACTTGCCTGTGCGCAAGACGAATTTCGATTCGCCGTCGACACACCAACATTGCGAATTGCGCATGATGGTGTGGATGACCTTCTGGTCGGCGGATTTAAGGAAATAGCTGGAACCACGGACCTTCTCTATTACTATGGGCCCGGTGGAGGCCAGGATCTCGGAGCGCGATCGCCATGGCAGGGTCTCTACCGTATCAATGGGGTAGTCGGCATCGGGCAATGTCTCCTTGCTTTGTGGAGGGATTGACTCCTTAGGTGGGGAGAAGGCGATGATGCGCGCAGAGGGATGGGAGTATAGGATATCGGCATCGGCGTCTGATTTGTCCAGGCCAGCTTTTTCATGAAGGGAGAGTGCGCGCGAAGGGACAGTAAAGGACCTGCGGTAACTTTGGAGGGGAGGAGGCTCGCCGTAGGATGGAGGTGGACTGGCCATGCTGCATTTTCACAGGCTGCAAGGATCACATAAAGAAGATGTCAGCGTGGAACTGGGTTCCAATGGTGAAGACTGCAGGGATGAGGCGGATTTTGGCAATGTTGATGCTCATCACTGCTCAAACGAACCTCGCAAGATCGAATGAGCCACAGCGCCTCAGTATCACTGTGTTGCACTGTGGTACGTCGTACAGAGGAGCAGCCACATGCCGTCGGAGAGGGAACCGCCGAGCTCGCCCACAACCACTAGCGTCTTGGCGCTATGAGGAAGGGAACGTCACGTGATTCGTACTCAGTACTGGGTACTGGGTAGGCCACTTCCTCCCACGTCCCCGCCCTTCCGGAACGCGTCGGCCCAAGCCTAGTGGCCGCAAACATCTTGCGACACTATGGGAGATGCAGGCCGCTCCACGTATCGACCCAGTAGTTCGCAAACTTCACTCCTGACATCGCAGGTGAGGCGATGTAGCTGGTAGTCTCGGTCCACAAGGCTGATATGCTGCATGGCGCTCCGCATGAGACGACCAATAACGCGTAAAATTCCTGTCCTGGGATCAATGCCTCGACGTCTTGCTCCTTCAGCTCGTCGATACCTCTTCTTAAACCTTCCATCATTTCACAATTTGAACCTCGCACCACTGAAATATCATATCTTCGCTCGCTCCTCAATGTACTCAGGTAGGCTACAGCAACACATATCGACGCTGGAGTAGGCAGGTCCAAACACTTCGCATCGATAGTCAAATTCATTGGCCACGAGACCTATACCCGACAAGGCCATAGATGCTAGCATGCCCCAAAGGCGCATTCGTTGCGACTCTAACACGCTGAAAGCAATTTTTTCATCTTTTCAGGTAGCTTCATCCATCTATCATCTTCTAGGTATGTTGCCTTCAACTCGTCTGGCGCAGGAACTCTCCTCTCTTTGGAAAGTCTATGCCAAGCAACGACTACATAAAGGGGCGCTTTTCTGCAAGTATGGCAGCCTTGACATCTTCAGACATCTTTTTTTGTGAGCGTAAGTGCCCATTCCAATTCACCATACCGCGAATTCATGCATTGAGCCAATTCAGCTCTTTTTTTTCAGCAATGGGTTCCAGCGGATCATCAAGCAGCCCTGGAGCCTCCCCTCCACTTCCGTCACGCAGCAAGGCGAATGGATACACGAGTCTTGTCGTGGCACCCGCCCAGTCGACCGCAAATCTCCGCCAGGCCCAAGTCCAAATGCTCCAATTCGAGAACGACACCCTCAATTGGCTCACTTATGAGTCCGTTTATGACGATGACAAGGTTTGGCTCTCACGGACAGCATGTACAGCCATTTGGCCCGCGGCTAATCTCGCTCTAGTACACTCATACGGATGAAGTGCGACCCATGGGCTTTTACAATATGCCTCTCAGCAATCTGAGAATCATCGCCGCTAGCAATGTCGTCGATGGGGACACAAAGTTGAATTCCTTGTATGGCCATTTTCTTCCCCTCGGAGTCGTTGTCAAACAAGAACCTGAGGCTGCTGCTCTACAGACCGTGGGACTCTAACAACCCGTCCTACGATGCCAAATGAACAGGAAATCTTCCTGGCATTCTCAAAAAGATCAAGGATGAGGCCAAAAAGAAAAGTCAACACCCTCCTCAAGCCCGTCTCCCCGTAAGTATTCTGTTCACAATTCAAACTCAACTATAATTAACCCAATCCCGGTACAATGTGGTCAACAATGACGTCTCGGCAAAATGCTTGGGTACGTGCTACAAAGATTCGCCTGCTGGTACCAATCCTCTCAACCACAAATCCAGCCGGAAGACCAGACGTGGCAAATGTGGCAAACGGCCTCCAGAAGTTGTTTCTCACAACCAACACCCCCTGGGGCTTCTCTCCCAACTGGCCTCAGCCCCACCACGAACAACGGAAAGTGAAATTATGTTAATCGCAAAGAGAACGTAGTGCCAGGCGGCGCCAAGAAGCTGTCTGCCATTGCTTTCAACATTCGTCACAAGGATTAAGGCTATTCCGTTAAGACAGGTATGCTCTTGTGGCTAATGAGGCTAAATACCTTGAGCCTGTGTTTCTAATTTTCGGCAGGAGTTGATTTTGTTGGGAAAGACAATCAAGGGGCAAGCAAAGTCAATAACTTAGGTAACAAAGCTTCGCTGGAACCAGATGCCGTTGTGGCGACTCTGCGTACCGAGCTCATGGTGGCCATGGATCGTTACTACGAGACACGAGGCGTGAAAGTCCAAGTCACGGACGCTAAGAAAGCACTGGTCACTCTTCCCGAGGCCCTGACAGCTACCTGCCTAAAGTCCGCTCTCATGGAGGACAGTGTCCTAGTAGAGGTTAAGAATTACGGATTTCAACTCCGTGACCTCGGTCGCTTGGATCCAGCGATGCGCTATTTCCCTGCTCCGAGCACGCCCTATGTGAAGGGAAATGGCAATCTCACGACTTGGCAACCCCAGCGGGAACTCAGTGGGGAATGATTTCCTGGCTTGGAACACTTACTGGTCGACGAACTACGCCGCCCGCATTGGCGAGACCAAAGCACTGCTGCATCTTCTGTACGGCTTTGCGCCTCTCACCCCGAACATGCAGAACTTTGTGTTCGAGATGGACCCGAAGGACCCGAAGACGCTCAAGCGGACTGTTCTACGGGATATGCTCGACTTCCGTTTGCCCACGAGCTGGGTCCGCCTCGCACTGAGCGCCGAAGGTGAGCAGGAGACGGCGCTGCAGACATCTCTGTGTGATGCCAACTCGCCGCTCAACCTAGACCGAAGCCTTCCCGATCGGATCAAGAATCTTTTCATGTACAAGGCCTCGACAAAGGCACCTACGTCCGAGTCCGAGGACGTGAAGATGCTGAGCACCTCAGAAACCGGAGTCTACGCTCCCCTAGATCCGAACGACGTCATAAAAGTCCAGCAAACCCAGAACAACACCACGATCGAAATTGAATAGATCAAGGAGGCCAAACCGGGCGAAATGCTCTATGGCGGAAGGTGAGTCACGCCACCTGCTCAGTGAGAGTCATTTTAGAGCATGATGTACTGACGGCGCGTAACTAGACTCCAATTCTCCAGTGGGCTACAACTCAACTTTTTCGCCTACTCTGCACCTTATCGCGGCGACTGGATCGCCGTCCAGGACATAGATCCCAAAGAGTGGAAGCGATCTTACGCTGCGATGCTGGATTGGGGCCTTATGCATGCCATGGCGTTCGTCGATACTGTCACTCGAACACTCACAGACTACCCCAGCATACCCGTGAAGCTCAAGTACCAAGGCAAGGAGCCCAAGGAGTATGCAGGCAAGGAAATCACGAAGAAGTTTCTGAGCGGACTGAAGGTCAATGACTATAATAAGACGGCCGGGAAGCCTGATCCCCGGGCGATCACTATGTTCTCACTTACAGGTTTGAAAGCCCAACTCGACAAGGCGAACAGTCGCGCAGACCTGGGAGTGATGCACAAGCAATTGTGCACGTGGGACTTTTTGGTGTCGGGCATCATTGAGGATGCAATATACAAGGACTTTTTCGTCCGGAAAACCCTGCGCGACTTTCCGCGAGCAAAGCCTCCCACAAAGTGAAACGAATTGCGATCTGGGGATGTTGACGTCCGGCCAGTTACTGCGTCAATCGCTCTCTCAGTATTACGTTGCAACTGATGTAGTTTTCGGAAACGTCAGTCCATATTCATTTACATTGATCAACCGGCATGCACCACGCTGTTCTAAGCCCCCAGGTTGTGTAGAAAATACGTACGCTTAGCAGTTCTCGCACCTCGACAGCAAGACGGTCAGTGGGCGTCAACTGTCATCGGAACATGGTTGTTCCGTCCTTGTCCTTGTAACAAGTAGGGCCAGCTCGGCAGGCGCGAACAACCTTAGTTGAAGCTTACTTTGCTCGGTGCAATTTAACTGCCACAGCCTTGCACAGCTTTACTTGATTGTCCGGAGCACTCATCGTTTTCGTGGCGCCCCAATGCTGCTCAACCCTGCAAGAGCTCATCGACTCAGCCAACCAACCAGCCATTTCCCACAGGGTCAGACGATGGTGTCATTGGGCGGCGAAGCGACACATCACATGGCTGATAGGCCACCCCGCCAGTGGTAGGCCACTCAAGGCCCAAGGGCAGGCGACCGGTGAGGGCAAAGCGACTGAATGCAATGGTAGGCCACTCAATGGTAGGCCACTCAATGGTAGGCCGTCCGATAATAGGCCGCCCCGTTGTGCGTTAAAGACGCCTGCCCGTCCCAAGTTTTGACTGAGTTCCTCTTCCTCTTTCTTCACGCTCGGACACCGCTCTTATCACGGGCACGCTTCGTTATTGTTAATTTTGATGCCGTCACTGAGCAGGCCCAAGGGGCATCCTTCTTAGGTTTTGTTTGCTTCTTATTGCCCGGCAGCTACGGCTGCCCAACTACCCTTGAGGTCAATATACCTACCCGCACGCGGGGAGGCGGCAGCTCCTCGCGCGCATCTCCATCGACCACCATGGTTCCACAACCAATGTGAGCGATCTTGATCTTGGAGTGAACTTCATCGATCCTGCGAATTTGTGGCTTCCCCACAATTTTCCCAGCCACTGGACTCTACCGGAGCTGGACGATGCTCCTTTTCTCGAACTGGATTATCCCCCTATGTGGACGTTATACCACCCACAAGTCGAACAACAAGAATCTCTCGGGGCCGCAGCTCCTCCTCGGGGGACACCTTCAGGACTCAGGGACTCCACGGAAACTCACCCGGGCATGCGATATGAGTGGTCCAAGGAGCCATCCCTTCCACTTGGCAATAGCGGCATGTTGGCTCAAGTGCCTACAACTTCGGACAGGCAGACTGGTGACGAGGTTGGACTTTTGAATTCAAAGAGGTCATCACCTGTTACTGGAAACGACACCTACTATTGCCATAAATGCAAGCCCTCGAAAGCCTTCCAGAAGAAACATCAGTTTACAACACACCAAAGACGGCACAACCCTCGCTTTGCGTGTGATCAGCCTGAATGTAACAAAAGGTTTCAATATCGGAAAGACCTCACTAGACACCTGAAGACTGTTCATACTAAATACCACCAACACATTGAACGCTTCCCGTGTCCCATTGCGAGAGCACTTTGGCGCGAAATCTCTTCAGTTTCTTTGTTATTTCCGGTATTTTGCCATCTCTCGGACGTTGAGGGCATTCGAGATGTTGGCATTGGCAGATGCAAGCGGACCAACCGTACACATTCTCTCACCTCAATGCGAGGACAGTGGGAAAAACATGTGGACAAAGGCAAATCTCATTTCCATTATGGCATTATGAAGACGAAGCCTAGTCACTGCTCCGGAGCAACCACTTCGAGATTCTGGCCAAACCCTCGAACTTGTCGTTCCGGAGAAGTGACTAGTTTTCGCGCTCATAATGCCGTAATAGAAATGAAACTTGTCTTGCTTTTCATTATTTGCTGACATTTGGTGATATCTGCTTGACCTGCCATGCAGCCTAACTGGAGGAGCTATTTGGAAACGGACTATTATGTTTCTTTCGCAATGCATGTAACACCGCTCAGTACATAGGGGGCGAGGTGGCAAAGGAGACCCTCCGCTCGTTTGTCCTCCAGAAGACAGTTTACAGACCGCTCATTACATAGTGGCACATAGCTACCAATACAAAGAAAGTCCAAACCCATCTTATACCTGCGCAGAGAGTGGCATCTGGCTCTTTATTGAATATTGTTCTTTTCGTCACCAACATCCAAGCTGTATCGAAGCCCTGCCGGGCTCGTGATAGTCGTTGCTTCCGCATCACCACCACCTCCTTCGGAGGATTAGTACATGTAAGTCGGGGTTTTTGACAGGTTGAGGCCCTGTCGTAGGCCACTTGAACCCCAGTAAATGGCACGGATCCCGGTATTTTACTCAGAATGTACTACAAGCTTTGCGGTGGCCTATGGAGCGGCCTAGGAGCGGCCTACCATTGGCAAGATCAATGTATCTCGATCCTCATAGGAGATATTTGGTCCAAGGTAGGCCGTCGAGCCCGCCAAAAAAAACAATAAGAAGCTCGCAATAAACCAGCGATCGGGTTCTCGTTGGAAACCTCTTGATTCGTTTCTCATCGAGCAAACCAGCTGTCGCCAACCCTTGGTGCCAATGTCCGGCCTCATCAACGGTGAACACGGTATGTACGTTCCAAAGTTGTCTGCTAGGGCCTTGGTTGAATCACTCGCTGACAAGCTGCAGTGTCTCATCACGACACCTCGACGAGATCGAACGCAACGTCAACCCACTCCTCTCAGTCCTTGGCCATGCGGGAGATGCTGCAGATCTTGCAAAAGCCAAAGGACGCTCGTCGCGGTCTCGTAGACATTGCCCACAATAGCAACAATCAGCAAACCGAGACCACTCTGCACCAGCGAACGCAAGGCTGGGTCCACGGCAGTCATGGCTACTCCTGTGCAAGGGGCCAAGCGCAGAAGAGACGAGACTCGATCGATAAGCAACTCCGTGCTGTAGACACGCTGGCCAGAGAGCTTTCCAGGAAAAGCATTGGAGGAGAAGCGAAGTCGAAGTCGAAGAGCGCCGAAGATGTCAAGAGGGAGCCAAAGTGTCACGCCTTGCAGTTTGTTGGGCGCTGGACGAATGAGCTCGATATAGGCGACATGAAAAGACTGTCGCTGTCGATTTGACGGACCTAGGCAGCATCCATGTCGTCAACTCTTTCGAATCCATATCGTCCAAAGGTCTTCCAGACGATCATGAGTAATGCAGTGTATCTTCTGAGGGAGATGGCTTGAGCCCGTTCGACATTAGTAGTATCACCTGCTCGAGCCGCGTTCCGTGTAGTTGCCATTGAATTTCTGACTTGCACGCTGTAACACATACGCGGACCGCATTCGGGAAACTCCATAGAAGGAGGAGTTCAGTCTCCTTCAGCCTTCTCGCCGGTCTTCAGCGCCTGCGATTGCTGATGAGCGATTTCGCAAACCTGGCAAGACAGGAAGCGTCGCGTTGAAGGGGGTGTAGGAAATTCACATACTCATAGATCAGCCCGGCCGGATCACAGATGCCTGCATATTAGCGGAGCATCAGCGGTACCAGCGGCGGCTATATCTGGTGCCTAGCTTCGTCAACAATATACCTATACCAAGTACAGAGGAGAAGGTGCACCGACGACGACGGCCGTAGAAAAGGGGGGGGGCAGAAGGCTAGTGGGCTGCGCTAGAGCGAACTAAATTCGGCATCGTCATATTAATGTACTTTACTGTAGCGCCCAAGGAGGGGGCCATATGTACAAGGGAACTACCTAAGGGGAGTGCAAGGGGCTTCAAATTCTTCGTTCCTGTGCAAGTTCCGGAATTCTATGTTCATCGGCGGACTTTTCTATGTACATAGCTGAGCAGCGGGCTTGTGTTGGTCCGTGCACAGATCAAGTTCTCGCTGTGGCTTGCCTGGGGGTGAACTTCAGCTTCAGCGGTGGCAATGTCAGTGTGAACGTGTCGAGGACGTCAGTGTCGAACTTGACGCCATCTTCCCCATCGGCAAACGCAATGTTGAAGCTCAGAGCAGCGCGTGACAGGACCATGCGAAGTTCCATCATTGCAAGTTGCTTCCCTACGCAGCTGAATGCACCTGCTCCCACGAATTAGTACCTCGTGATCCTATGCAGCAAGGAGGGCTTGAAATTGCAATCCTGGAGATTTGTCGAACGTACCTTTTGAAAACGGGAAAAAGGGCGCCTTTTCCGCGCTGATTTGTTCCCATCTCTCGGGCATAAACTCCAAAGGTCGCTCGAAATACCGGGCATCTCGCTGTAGTGTGTGCACGGGAACGCCGACGACGGTGTCTCCGGGAATATACACCTCGTCAACCTGGAGCCCTTGCGGAGGCGTGATTCGAGGAAGGCCACCAGGTACAAGAGGCTTGAGGCGCAAAGATTCGTTGATGATGTTGTCCAAGTACGCAAACTTGGCCTTCTCGTACGTCCAATCTTTCTCACCCCCCGGGAATATGGTGTCGAGCTCTTTCTGGAGTTTTTGCTGCACGGCCGGATTCTTTGCCAGGTAGAAAAACGTGTTGGCGAGAGCGGCGGCGGTGGTATCACTGTCAAAGCATTAGAAAACGGGACTGCGCTCAGGGCACCGCAAGTTGGTGAGCGATGGTAGCATACCTTCCGGCAATGATGATCAGGCGAGTGTCCTCGCTCAGTGCAAAATCTGATGGTGGTGCGGACTGGTCGTTCTCGTACTTGGCCTTGATCAACCAAGAAATAACATCACGAGGCTCTTGGTCCTTGCCCGTGGACTGGGAACGACGAAATAGAACGCGTCAGCGACTTTCACAAAGCTCCTAGATTTGGCGGACGATGGTCACTAACCCTCTTCTTCTCTTCGAGCTGATCTCGACAGTATCCCATAAAGTCCTGAAAGGTGCCGGCGATTCCGGGAATGGCACTGCAAAAAGCCAGCAGCCACGGGAGGGTACCAAGAGTGCCGATCGTGATCATTTGATCATGCAGCCCTTTAATGGCTTTGTGTTCACGGCCGGTGGTAAGCATTTCAAAATCCTTGCTCAACCCGATGTCGCCCATGACATCAAAAGTGTAAAACATTGACCACTCAGTGATGTTCATCGGCGAACCTCCTGACGCAGCTATCCGGGACAATAAGAGATCTGTTTTGGCTTTGACGCGGGGCTCGTATGTAGAGATTGCTATCATAATAAAAATCAGCATCTGCAGGCCAACGATATGAATAGTGAGCCACCTTTGATGCTAAAGCCGCGGTCCCAAGCCCGTCGCCTTTGTCGTTGGATGTGCATATCGCGTGTCGAGTTGATGGAGGTCTTGTTGATGTCGTCTGATACTTGGCTGTACCAGGGAGACTTCGGCAACTTGGAAGGAGGTCCATAAACAAGTTCAATGGCAGAGGCACGATTGATTGAGATCTCGCGAGGACCTGGGCCCGAGAGTCAGTGAGGGCGCTTCCAAAGGGGAGATCAGGTCCTGTATACCGATCCGAACGAAGTCTCCGTACTGCTTGTGCAAGGCCTCCACTTCGTAATTGAACTGGACTTTCTTCATGGATCTTTTCAGAGCCCAAAATCGAGATAGCTTCGCGCCCCAGGGACCAGGAAATTTCCTCAGCCGGTGGAAAAACAACCGATAGATAGCAATACTGCCATACACGCCGATGAGGAAGGCGCCATCTACGATGAAAACTCTGAGCGCTCCCGCCAATATCCCATGTTGTCCGACAAAGGCATAGCCAAAGAAAGCCGTGGCATTGAAGCTAGAGAAAAGAATAAGGAGTGTCCATACTCGATTGTCGATCTCGATTGGGCGTATACTGTGGTGGAAGATTATCCCCAACACAAAAGCGGTCGCAGCAGTAACTCCGAGCTCGACGTTCAGGGCATACCTGAGGAGGGTTATGGTCCCTGACTCAACCTCCATGCTTGCACAAAGGACTTCCCCGGGAGGAATGTGTCAAGGAGGAATAAACTATCACACGTGAAAGAGGAGAAGGGTGGGATGTCAATGATACCAGAAGAACATGCCGGGTAATAAAGCGTATTGAGATGGTGATCTCGACAAATGATAGATGCTGCCAGGAGGGCTCCACGAGTGAAATGCATCCTGCCGAGATCTATCTTTCGAATGCCACATCAGCAAAGAGATACCGGCGACATCCAATTTCCTGATATGTCAGTGGCTCCGACTCACCACTATGAGATCGACTTCGCTGGGCGAGTCGAGTGGTAGGGGTATTGCCCGACCAATGGTATGTTAGCATGTACCTACCTTATGCAGAGTTTTACAGGCCCCGAAAGAGGGTCCCGAGCTGGGCAGCAAATGACCGGCCAAGTCTGAGTCTCGCTTTGCCAGGCAGGGGCACAGACAGGGTCAAGTCTGGACTTTGAATATTGACGATCTTTGGTTCCTGCGGCACAGTCCAGAGAGGTCTAAGTACGTACGGAGTATTACTACACAATCCATGTGCAGGCTGCACGGGTTGTGGGGTGGCGCATTTTTCATGTGCTTCACCACCGTTGCGAGGTGTGCAGATCTCGGTTGCTAATACTCGTAAAAGAAAGGTGATTGTTAAGGCGTTTATGTAAGTGGTCCTATTCCTATACCAGCGTGGGAACGGAACCGCACGGTCGCATTTAATTCGGATTCGTCGTTAGAGTCGGAGGCTTGGAGACAGGGATATGGGCTCCATGGAGAACCAGGTTAGATGCTGCGCTTGCCTGACTTGCATGCTGCTGGCCCAGTCGACTGGCGGGTGACGGTCCATTTTGCTTCTTCTAGGATGGATTTTCATACGAATGCGCAGAGGCTCACCGCACATCAAACAGGACTTCAAAGGCCTGAACGGAGAAGGCCGGGGGATTGACGGCCGTTGCGTCTCCTCCTTCGTCGATCAGTGGAGTGCATAAGTTGGATAAGTAGGTATACCTAGCCTTGGGCCACGTCCATGAGCCCACCCTAGTTGGCAAGCTTTCAAGAGAACAGGATTCGGTTTTGTTCAGCACACTCCGTACAGTACGAAGTGGTCGTTATCGTGATAGTCCTCCCATATATTTTGCTTGTCCCCCCCTAATGTTCCATGCAATATCACGATTGAGATTTGGGCGTTCAACCCAGGAGGTCCACGCATGACCTTCTCCACTGTTGCTCGGTATTATGTTAGTTTATGCAGATCACAACGCTCGGCGCCACTCGCTTCGAGCATGGGAGATGATGAAGGGGCCCGAGGACTTGGGCGCGAATGAGACTGACTCTGCTTGCTTCACGCTTGCTGAATGTAAATCACCATACGTATAAGACTCTATGTGCTAGAGGGGAAAGAACGTAGGACGAAAGGTCCAAATATTGATTGATTGTCTACGAGGTACTTGGAAGAGAACTACCTCGTATTCAGTCGCGATATTTGTGGGAGGAAATGTTGCAGTAACAGTCATGTGATCATCGGCCAACCTTCCCTTAAAAGCCAGGCCTAGTCTTCCTCAGACGACACCAACGGGACGTCCCCGACGAAACCGACACATCTTCTTGGTCTTGTTGGCTTCCTGTCGATCTTTTTATGGAGGCCGCAAAGGACCACATTTTAGCTCCAGCAACACGCAAATAACGCCATTCCTGCAATGAAGTTGACCAGAATGGCTGCCGTTGGATCAGAGCAACCTTGGCGCGGTTTTCCTGCTCCGCGGCCCGGCTCGCCTCAAGTTGATGCCATCAAACTGTCGAACTTATCCCTGTCGTACGAATAACCTTCCAAGAGGATGATTGGATGCAGAGATCCCCAGTCCAGCTCGTATTCAGGACCAGGCCACACGAAGAAAGAACCATTGCAAACGTCGAATCCGGTCACCTTTAATACCCCATTGTCCATCGCCATTTTCCAGAACCTCCCTCCCCCTCCCCCCCCCCTCCCCCGAATGGGAAGTATCGCTTGTTCTTGGGCGTTTCAAGACTTGGGGCTGACTGAATCCGGATCCGCGTTCCCAGTGCCTCGTCTCAAGCTCGTCTCTACCTAAGTACACCCAAGCCCTTCTGGCTGGCACGGATGTTTCTCGACAGGCAATGGACTTTTGTCGATCACTCACCTCTGCAGAGTATACAGGCAAAACGTCCTTCCTCAGGAGACCTTGTTCGCGTTGCATCCTCTTTTGGTACTCTGGCACCGAGTATGTCCCATCCTTTTCCCTGTCCGTCCATATGCTCCATTCTGCACCTGTGAGCAATGCAAGAGCAAAGCTAGGGGTCCCTGCCCGCCCGGAAAAATTCTCATCAGCAGGCCTCATAGCTTCAGTGTGTATTTCGGGATCGCGTCCTCTGTCTATTCCCACATATTGAGTCCCAATTCTGGTTTGTGCATCAGGCAGACGTCGTTTTATCGCCCGTTGCTTCTTCCTCGATAGTTGTGACTGAGCCACGGTCTCCGCCAGCTCGATAATAGCTCTAACTTCCATTATAGAGACATTTCTGAGCACCAATGAGGCTTGCATGAGTATCCTCTACCGCGCACGGACTATCCCAGCCTTGTTGCCCGTTTCTTCAGACCCAAGCGGGGAGTGGCAGGCATTCAAACCCAATTTGCGTCAGGGTTTAGGCTCTTTCTGAACAAATTTTTCGCCCTCCCCAATTTTCTCTGTTAGGGCGACAAGGACTGGGTCAAGTTTCTGCGAACTTCCAGGGTTCCTCCAGTGCAAACGGCTTTTGGGTCCCAGGAGTGTGATCGACGCTCGACGATCTTTCAACGACCCACGGATAGAGCCATGTCCAGGTATTCCCCGAGGATGTTGCTTAGTTATAGTGTCTGTTCATCTCAAAATATATAGACTGATGAACTGCCGTCAGGAGACTTCAAGCCTACTGCCCAGAAAGGCTTCCTTCAACGGCGCCGCATGACCTGAAGAACTCGATTTGATATCCGTCCTTCATTCAAAATGGTTCAGCCACATAGCCTGCAATTGATCTGCCACGTCGTTATCAATATTCTTTTCGCCATTGGCGAAGGAAGCATCCTTCTCCGACTATGGACAAGAGGCGTTATTTTGAAACAGCTGGGCAGGGATGACTGGGCAATGTTCTTTTGTCTTGTATGAACTTCTCACTTCTACCTTGATCGATGTCCGAACGAGAACTGACGCAATGAAGTTCTTCAACGCCGGTCAACAAGTGATACTGTATTTGTTCCTCAATCACGGCGGTGGCCGGTAAGATTTATGGTTCAGCCGGACTTCGTCTCTATCTGCTGACATCTCCCCACAGACAAATGCAGGAAGTCCTAGCAGACGACCCCAACAACCTGACTGTCCTCCTGAAGGTCAGTCCCAACTTGACGCTCTCGTTACAACCCCAGCTAAACATGTGTATTAGGTGCTCTTTGCCGAAGAAATATACTACATCTGGATGCATTTCTGGATCAAAATCTGCTTCCTGCTCTTTTACCTCCGTCTGGCCAGCGCGAGAACGTTCCGGATGCTGGTTTACGGCACAATTGGACTGACTGCTGCAATCACCGTCACCATTTGGCTGATATATTGCCTTCAATGCAAGCCTCTACAAGCCTTTTGGTATCCAACTCTATATCCCACGGCAAAATGTCTTCCGTCAAAAGTGACATACTTTGTGCCAGGAAGCTTGGTAGGTCGACACCTTCAGAAGACGCGTGGCCTTTTCATGGGCTGACAATCACGATTATAGGAGCTCTTCCTCGATTGTATTATCCTATTCCTTCCGGTCACTGTGTTTTGGGGCCTCCAGATGACCTGGCGCCGACGACTTGCTGTGTACTCAGTCATAACGATGGGAGGAATTGTTGTTGTCGTGTCTGGCCTGCGACTGATCGTGGTCAATCAATTTGCTACCAACCCTGATTTCACCTACATTCTCGGACGGATGATCCTCATCTCAGCAGTCGAAATCCAGGTTGGCATATTCGCCGCAAATATGCCGGGCATCAAAGCATTTTACACAATTTGGAGGAAAGGCGAATTGTCTTCAAATGGAACAAAGAAATCCCAAGGCAGCGCAGGCATTGTCAGCAGCGGCCAGGCACATCAGCTCGCGACACTCTGGAACAAGCGTAGTGACAAGAACAAGACGGTCGAGGATGACAAGACCACTGATGGTGACGGTGACGGCTCTGAGCGCCGCCTTACTCGGGCAAGGTCGTCCGAAGAGTTGTCTACTGCGGGTGGAAAGGGTACGATCACCGTCGCCACAGAATACAGCGTGGCAGAAGATGAGGAGTATCGACGCCCACGACGACACTCGTACTATCACAACACAGTCCCGGGCAATTTGAAATGAACTCTGAAGTTCGGTGGTGAGAAAGAGCCTGAAGCAGCAAGTCGTGACAATACAGAAACTTTGGATGAGCGCACCTGGAGCCGATCACCGACAGCTACATTACCAAGTATTAGCAGGATAAGGATATCGAAGATGGAGGCCTATTCAACTTCGCGGCGGAGGGTCGATAGCAAAATGTAAAGTAGGGATAAGCCAAGGGCGTGTTGGCTCCAACAGTCGCCGCAAGGTGCCAGTGCCACCGTGAAGGTGCCGCAAGCCCTCTTGAGACTAGAGAAACCAGCCCTTCTGCGGTTAATTGGGTCCAAGGGCTGGGGGCAGACAAGTAAGGGGCCAGCGGGTGTGGAAACCAGCAAACAATAGAAAATGATGTGATGGTGCTCGAGTCAGTCAAGCAGCCAATACTACATGCGTCGTGGTAGAGCCACTTGCATTAGAAACAGGGAGCATTCCATCCCTTTTCGTGCATCAAGTCTGGGGAGCAAGAAAGGCTCCTCTGTTTCTGTACTACACAGCCTCTGGACTACTTGTCACCGGTGCCGCACCGTCTGCCCCCCCTGGAGATCCAGTCCACGAGCAGCAGCGAGCATACTCGTGGCTGGGGAAAGGAATCTCACAACGACGGCCCAAGGTTACCCTCATACAGCGGTGCCAAACTCAATCCTGCACAGAGTGACTGACATGGCATCGCCAGGTGTGGTTTATGCGCATAGCGTGTAGTGCTGCTGGCATCTGCCGGTTATCGGACATTGCAGTCCGAATCCTATTTCAAAAGGCTATAACGATATATAATGGTGACTTCTATCGTCAGAGAGAAACTGACATATATAAAAACTATTTACCGCAGTATCCGCCATCCACAATCAGACATGCCCCTGAGGTGAAAGTATTTGATGGAGCGGCCAGAAAGAGCATAGCGGGCACCAGATCTCGAGGCTCACCCCATCTCTGCGCCGGTACTCGGCTCATGAGATATTCAATCATCTTC
Organism: Cladophialophora psammophila CBS 110553; assembly: GCF_000585535.1. Lineage (NCBI taxonomy): Eukaryota > Fungi > Ascomycota > Eurotiomycetes > Chaetothyriales > Herpotrichiellaceae > Cladophialophora > Cladophialophora psammophila. The sequence continues at coordinate 797,157 of NW_006912938.1, read as the reverse complement.
GGGTTGTCTTGGTATTGAGCGGTCATGGCAGTCCTCATAAATCCCGGGGCTATGCAATTCACCTGGATACCTTTGCTCGCCCACTCATTGCTGAAAGCTTTGGTCATCTGCAGCACGGCGCCCTTGGTGCTCGAGTAGACGCTCGTATTGAACCCGGCTTGGTAAGAGGTGACAGAAGCAATATTGATGATTTTACCGCCTTTGCTATGGGCCATGAATTTACGGCCAACTTCTTGCATAGAGATGTAAACTGCTTTCGCATTTACCTCGAACAACTGACAAAAGAGGTAAGTTTCTGATACTTCTTGTGGAATGAATCAGGGCCTATTGAGTTTAGCCTCACCAGGTCGATTTCGTCGTCGGTTGCATCCTCGCAAAGATTCCGCCGCATAACACCGGCGACATTGATCAAAATATCGGGCTCGACCCCGGTTTTCCATATCGACTGATAGCATTCTCGGAGATTCTTGGCGTTTCGTAGGTCGCAATGGAAAGCTGTCACTTTACCTCCGACTTCTTCGACAGCAGTCTTCAAATTAGAGGACAGTGGGTCATTGGGGGCTTCAATGGAAATGATGTTCGAGACCCCTGCCTGGGCCAGCGCGCCAGCCAATGCGGAGCCCAAGCCGCCTGTTACGGGTGAGTGACTGGGCATGACAGGAGTTCCAAGGACTTTGGAGAAACATGGTATTACCTGTCGCACCGGTCATGATGGCGATCTGCCCCTCGAGGGAGAACATGCTGGTGAGATATTGTGCTGGCGTGGTTGCCATGATTGCTTAAGTACAGTCGGGGTTCTGCCGAATAGGGAGGTAATTGAGTATAATTTGCAGAGAATCCGTACTGCACAGGCGACTCCTAATATGGGAACTTCGGAGAAAAAAAAGTACAACTCCCAGATGCCTCGTCAGATGAGCCGAGACATATAAGGTACCTCGTGCAAGGGGTGAGGAGTAGCCAGTACAGCCGGGACCGGTGCGGAGATGTATGGGGAATTCATCAGATATCTATACCCCGCTTCACGTCTTTTTTGGCTTCTTCAATCACTTACCGGCGTGCAGAATCAGCGAGTGCGCTTTTAATATTTGGAGGAAAATATGTTGATGATCTTGTGCGACAAGGTTCAATCCCAAACGATGCTGCGTCTAATATCCGAAACCCCTATGGCTGTTCACCCTCGTAAGGCTCTCTCTCAATTCTCAGCGGGAATTGAGGAGAAGATGGTATTAGGCGACTTCCTCGGCTCATGGAGAAGAATTTACCCTATCGATATTGGAGCAGACAGTGCGTAGTTCGAACGACAAGCCTCCCAGGCCTCCTTTTTGATGCAGCCTTGCCACAGGATTCATATTTCGCGCCAAGCCCAGCCTTGTTGGAGACCCCTCCAATGACGAAAGTGGTTCAAGCATCATCTCCTCCTTCAAGCTCGTGTAATGTGCTTTCAATTTATGTCGCAGCTGTCGAAGAAAACTTGTCTGCAATCATCAAGACATCGCAACTGACTGCCTCTTTGGCTCACTCAGCGTCATGTCTAACTTCGACCCAAATGCGATCCTCCGTGGAGCGCAACTCACCGTCGTAGGCGCCCACCGAGCTTTGCAAAACCCAGAGCTTTTTACCACGGCACACTACCATCAAGCCGCCGTTGCTGTCTGCGCAGGCCTCGCTATCCGAATAATTCTCAATATCCCAATTTATATGGTCAAAATTCTCGTCTGGATAATATCGTTATTCGTCAATCTCGACCACGAGACGTGGGACGACAAACTCATATCAGGCTTGGACTTCATCTCGAAATCCGTGCTCCAGGTTCCGTTCTTTCTGATGATGGTCATGGGCTCTGTAACCCCGACGCTGGACAACCTGTTCATGGAGTCCTTGAAGTGGGTGGACACCACATACGTGCAGAAGCACAAATCCGACGACCCGGCCACACTGCGGGGAATGTATTACCCAGCGCTCAAGATGTATCCAACGCACGGCGACAAGGAGAAGAAGGAAAAGCGATCACTCATTGATGGAGTCATTCTCTTTCTTGCCAAATATGGCCGACGAGCTGCAATCTCTCTGGCCATCTACGCACTCACCTTCCTCCCTGGGATTGGCCGCTTCGTTCTCCCCACCGCCTCATTCTATACATTCAACAAAGCCGTTGGACCTGTGCCTGCCGGCATTGTCTTCGCAGTTGGCCTCATCGTCCCAAAACAATACATGGTCCACTTCCTCCAAACTTATTTCTCGAGCCGGAGTCTCATGTCCCGCTTGTTGGAGCCCTACTTCCACCGCATCCGCTTCACGAAGCAGCAGAAGAAGATTTGGTTCATCGACCGCAGCGGCGTCTTGTTTGGCTTCTCCGCGGCTTTCACAGTCATGGTAAAAGTGCCCCTACTGGGCGTGCTGATATATGGCATTGCGGAAGCGAGTACCGCGTATTTAATCACCAAGGTCACGGAGCCACCACCGCCACCAGGACCGAGTAGTCAAGAATACATCGAGAGTGAGGTGAGGTGGAAGAATAAGCATTTGTTCTTGAATTTGCCCTTGGATCGGTTGGATGAGCTCAACGCGCGCATGACGGGGGCAGAGAAGGTCGGGAGAGTGGAGGGTACGGAGATCCCCAGGAGGAAGTTTACATGAAGGCGGATGTTGCTTCAAGAATGGTTGAACGGCTGGTTGGAGCGCTATACACATGGGACTTTCTCGTGGGTGGATCAAGCCATGGCAAGTTATGGAAACAACAGCAGGTCTGAGGAAGAAAAAAAAAAACAAAGTAGATGAGATGGCGTAAGGGTTGTCTAGGAATACATTTTGATTGATCATTGATGATGTGGCCTTTTACATCTCCGACGTAATCCGCGCACCAGCGCATGGGAACTACCCATTATAGAGCCCAGGAAAGATAGACACCTCCGCCAAAGGAGTGCCGCCCAGTCCAAAGAATCTCGGAGCAACCAGCTCACTTATACTCGTAGAAACCCCTGCCGGACTTCTTGCCCAGCCATCCAGCATCCACATACTGCCTTAAAAGCACGCTGGGTCTGTACTTGCTATCCCCTAGACCAGCATGTAGCGTCTCCATGATTGCCAGACAAGTATCTAGACCAATAAAATCCGCAAGAGTAAGCGGGCCCATGGGCACATTTGTACCATTCTTCATAATATTGTCGATGTCCTCTTTCTTGCCAATGCCCGTCTCCAAGCAAATGATGGCTTCGTTAATATAGGGCATCAGGATTCTGTTGGCGAGGAAGCCGGGACTATCCGCCGAGACGGAGCAAACCTTGCCCATCTTTTCGCAAAATGAAACGGCGGCTGCGAGCGTTTCTGGAGAGGTTTGCAGGCCCGAAATGATCTCCACGCCTTTCTGGACGGGCACTGGGTTCATGAAGTGTGTCGAGACAACCCGCGACGAAGCAGAGGTATCCGTAGGATGCTTGGTCGTTGCCCGCGCAATCCTGGTGATACTTATACTCGATGTGTTTGTAGCGAGAATAGCATGTTTAGGGCATATCTCGGCCAATTCTGCAAAGATCTTTTCCTTCAATGAGGGGATCTCGGGAACGGCTTCGATGACCATGTCCACGTCTGCTAGATCCGACATCTGAGTGGTGGGCTTTAATCTCTCCTTTGTAGCTTTTGCGATCTCTTCGGTAATCTTTTGCTTCGAGACGTCTTTTGCGAGGAGTTTGTCGGCGAATGCTAGGCCTCGGTCGAGAGATTGTTGGGAAGTGTCCACGAGTGTTACAGGGACTTGGGCTTTTTGAGCGGCGACGAGGGCGATTCCAAGACCCTGTTTTACCGTTAGAAAATTGTAGATTTCCTTCACATTTCCCAATGCTAGAAGCATACCATTTGGCCTGCGCCAACAACTCCAAGCTTCTTCACCTCAAAGCCCATTGAGGGCGTGGAGGAGAATTGGCGGTTGAGAGAGGCGAGCCTCTGCGAGGCAACCGTTGACTTTGAAGAGGCCATCGCCCTGGACGATAACCTCGACAACGAAGCCATTGTGAAAGGATCTGTGCGCCGTCTCTGCGTATACTTGTAGAGGAATTCGCGGTGTCGAGCTAGCGGTCTTTAAAGATGCCGACGTGCTTCCAAGCTCCCAAAACGCCGGGATTTCTCCTTGAAGCACCCGCCACGCAGGTCCCACAAGTCGGCGAGACAAGTGGCCCTTATCGGGGACCGAGGCTTGACGATAAGGGCTGGATTATGCGCTTGGAGTCTCTATGATCTGCCGGATCCTTTTTTACGCGTCAAGGGCGTCGAGACGCGTCTCTTCCAACATCGACCCCTTGTTGAGGTCAACGTTCTGTATTCTCGCAACTACGGCATGACTGAACAAGATGGACCCAATCGACGAGAACAATCCCTTCAGCAAGGCCCAGACCGTTCATCCTGAAGTTCGGGCATATGTATACAGTCTGGTTAACGCCGTACGTGTTTCTCGGTGCTGTTGACAGAGAAATATTCTAACGTCAGCTAGCTTGGTGGTAGTAGTACAGACGATGATGGCCACTACGTCCTCGGCGACGATGCGCTCGCGTGTCTTCGAGATCTCAAGCGCTGGTTGAAGCTGTACGACGAGAAGAACAACCGACTCGACGTCGCGAGATGTTTGGCAGAAGCAAAGCTCGTCGGGGGAGACCTTGTGCCAATCCTCGCCTCATGGCCCGAAGACGGCAAGGAAAACAAGCTCAAAGCCAGAGTTGCGCTGGCATGCTTAGAAGTACTTGTGCCCTTGACATGGCCATTAGAGACTACGGGAGAAATGACTCTTAACCATCACCGACATACACCCTACATTCAACAAGCGCAAGTCATCTACAAGGCCGCGATCCTGGGCTGTGATACAAGCAGTATCCTCCGTCAGGTAGTGCGAATTGGCCTTCCTTCGATAGCCGTGGCACGGGACGAGAGAACGAGTCGGGACGAGGGCATTCTCAAGCTCCTGCTCTATTTCTTTCGAAACATCGCCGTCATTCAGCAAGTTCCCAATTTACCCAGCCAGGGCTTGGATTCGGAAGTCTCTAGATCTGCGACTATAGAGGCATTTAGGGACCAAGATGTCTTTGCTTTGCTTTTAACCATCTGTTCAAATATGGGCGAAGATTTCAATTTGCAGGATGTCATTGTGTTAGACATCATCTTCAACCTGATCAAGGGTGTTGATCCAAAACGACTGTGGATGACCCAACAACAGAGGAAAAGTCAGGGTATCACTGATCTCGGGGCTGCCCTGGCTGTGGAGGAAAGCAAAAACCGAGCTACGAAGAAGCATCAGTGGAGCAGGCATGGCCGGTTTGGAACTATGCTATGGGTGAAGCGAGACGGAGAGAAGATGTCGGCTGTTTCGGGTCAAGACAACCTCAAGGGCGATCAACAAGCACTTTTCAACATGGACAAGTCGAAGAAATGGAGCAAGCCGCAACAAAAACGCAGGGACATCGACCATACTATCCACGATTTCGACCACACCACACATCTCACGGATCCGGCATCTGAGAAACTACGGAACTTTGTCGACGAGTTCCTTGATTCTGGATTCAACCCATTCTTTACACATCTTCGCAAAGCCATTGAGCGAGAAGCAGAACGTTTGCTGGATGTCAATTATCGCCAGTTCTTCTATGCGGTAGCATGGTTTCTCGAAGCCGAACGTATCCGACGTGAGACGCAGAAGAAGGAAGTCAAGCCAGACAAAGTCCGAGATGACTTCACCGATGAAAGTTATTCAATTGTAGCGGCTGTTCTCAATCAGGAAACGTTCATTATGCTAAATCGATTCATGCAAGTGTCCTTGGATAACAAAGAGTGGCAGGATTTGAATGCCTGCATGCGGTGCTTCACCCAAGTTTTGCTTACAGTGCAAGAGATGGTACAAAGCCCCTTGGAAGAAGACCAAGAAATCGCAGACAACATCCAAAATCGAATCTTCTACGAGGAAACGACGCATGACCGGGTAGTGGAAATCCTGAGAGGCTACAAGGATCAAGGCTTTGGTTACCTCGATGCCTGCACTGAGCTGGCGCACGTCTTCTTGCGCATGCTGGAGAGATATTCGAAAGAGAATGTTGACATGCAGATACGCTCTCGTCGGAGGGCGAAGAAGAAGCGGAAGGAGGAAATGAGAATGGCGGCTCAACCTGGTGACGATCCTACTGCAGATGATGAAGACTCTGAAAATGAAGACATTGCCGATGTTGTTCAAGTCTCCAAAGAACGAAAATTTGATTTCAACCGATTCGCAGCAAAGTTCTCCACCCAGAACTCAGTCAATACCTTTGTCTCTCTTACGACATTCTACCGAGATCTCAGTATCGAACAACTTAAACGTGCACATCGATTCTTTTATCGAGTGGCCTTCAAGCAAGATCTGGCTGTCCTACTGTACCGCATCGACATTATAGCTCTTTTCAATAAGATGATCAATGGCCCGGACGGTCTTGACAAGAGACATGCAATGTACAAAGAATGGTCGGAGTTTGCAAGACAGGTGTTCAAAAAAATGTTCAAGAAGATTGATCAAAGACCGGAACTGATAGTGGAAATGCTGTTCAGCAAGATCAACTCGACATTGTACTATCTCGAATACGGCCAAGAAAAACAGACGATAGCAGCAAGCCGAGCTCCTGCAGAGCTAGAAGTCAGGCCAGCACCCGGAAGAGACGTCAAGGAGCAGATCGGAATTGTCGTCACAGTTCTTTTGAAAGATGGCAAGACAGACCTCGTGCGATGGGTCAAGACAATATTAGGGAACGCCTTTGACGAAAGGCATGCTTGGGAAGCAGAGGCCGAGGCCCGGAGAGCGGCAACCATCGAGGCCGCGCAAAAGGATGGTGAAGGCACCCCCGAAAATGTTGATGTTGGTAAGCCATCATACATCACAGTGCATCCTTCGTCAGAGAATATCAAACTTGCAATGTTCAAGAACGGGCGATTGAAATTGTTGATGCGCCTCGTTGACTTCGACATGCTCGGAGATGAAGACGTGTTTGGAGTGAACTGGATTGTGCCTGGGCACGTCTCAGCCGGACAACTTGCAGAGTACAAGGCCACAATCGAACAATATGAACAGACGCCATGGCAGGGGGAGGACGAGAACGAAGAAGCCGAAGATATGATCCGTCGTGCAAGAAACAAGGAGAAAACAAGTCAAGATGATGAGGACAATGCACCACGTGGCGCGTTCGTTGATGATTCTGAAGGCGAAGAGGAGTTTCTTTTCCCCGATAATCCACGGATAAAGAAAACCAAGAATATTCTTGCAGAGCTCCGGGCAAAGCGCAAACGAAAGCGAGGCGATGATGATGACGGCGAGGACGACATCGACGAAGGACTTGCAGCCGAAAGAAGAGCAGCGCGACGAGCAGCCGCATTGGACAGGCGACGCAAGATCAAGAGCGAAGCCTACATTAGGGACAGCGACGACGAATCAGACGAGGAGAAAGATCGCCTATTCTTCGAGCAGGAAGAGCAGATGCGAACGAAGTATGCAGAGAAGATTCGGAACGAGCTTCGAAACCAGACTGGCCTGGGTGCCGGCGAGAAGCAGTCCAAAACAGCAAGCAAGGGAACATACAATAAGCGGATGCCTCAGGCCGATGAAGAGCAAGATAGTAATGACGATCTGCTTATGGCTGATATCGATGACCACCACACCGAGACGGCTTCGTCACAGCAGCGAAGGGCGTGGGATAGCGAAGATGAGGCGGAGGATGATGGCGATACTCCGATGTCATCCCAAAGTGCAACAGCGAATGTTGATACGAGTGAAAAGACAGTTCTCAGAGAGCTAAACCAACCACGCGCAGCTGCAGGCTCTCTCCTAAAGGCTGGGCAAGCAGAGGCAGAGCTCAGCGACGAGGACGCGGATGTGATACCGACAACGAGACGGCGGCAGATGATCAGGGGAGGCTTTATTGTGGACAGTGATGATGATGACTGAAAACGAATGTCTATGGCAGCCAGTCATGGAGGTAGGGAGACGTCGCTGGGGACCAGTCAGTTACACTTGGACAACTGGAAGTTGTTTCTCATGCGACTCTGATAATAACACCAAGAATGCAGTTCCGTATGACAGGTCTACGTCAGCCTCGTGGCATAGCCTTCATTGTTCTTTCATTCTTTCAGTCTCACCATCGTTCTTCATATCAGCCCTCGTGCCTTGGGATTCTATTTCAGTTTTGTGCTTGAGAATTATCCACACATACCTAGTATTGCTGCCGATAAGGAGAGGTTGGCACATCGCTACACAGTCTAAAAAGAGAAATGATACTCGAAGTGCCGCTGTATGTATGTAGACTGCAGATGGGAACCCATGGACGAGGACCGATTTCTGAGAGTTTCCAGATTGTACATGCTATTTAAGGGAGAAAGGCAGAGAATTTCGCAACGTGTCGGGATCCGCCGAAGGCCCTTAAACGAACATCAACGGGACGCCGATTGGCTGCCACCTTCGTCTTCTCTGGACCTTTTTTTGCTTGCTTCTTCTTCCATTCGTACCCCCTGATAAGGACTGTCGTTCGTTGCTACCTTGAAGGAGGTAAAAGTTGCTGGGTTCCTGTTACTCTTTGGTCCTTCCTCTTCTCTATTTACATGCTCGCACTCTCCCTGAAAACTTAGACTCTTCCTGGACTCGTTTCAGACACCAACATTGCAGATAGACAGAAAATGACGCAGAAACGAATTTATTTTGGTCGATTCATTTCCACGCCGAAGCCTGATGAGCTTCTGATACGGACGGGCGCCGTGCTCGTGGATAGCAAGAATGGCAGAGGGGTCATAGAGAAGGCAGACTGGACTGTCAACGGGCCAAATGATGCAATTAGCAAGTTCGGCGTTGAGGTACCGGTTGTGACGGCCGAGGAGAGCGGATTCTTCTTTCCTGGATTTATTGGTAGGTCATGCCTTGCCGACAACCTCTGGCACAGCAGCTGTGTCTGTCGACGATGACAAAGGGAGCAACAATTGTCGCTGGCACCCGAAGCCAGAAATGCAACGCCCAGAAGGGGATGGCCGGGGAATAAGGCAATAAGGCTGACCGCTGTTCCTATATAGATACCCATATACACGCTTCGCAATACCCCAATGCTGGAATATTCGGAAAGTCCACACTGCTAGATTGGCTGACCACATACACATTCCCTCTGGAGTCATCACTTGGCAGCGAAAAATCCCCCATGTACAACGACTCAATTGAGCCGCCTGACCCGTTAGCTCGCGCCGAAGCAGTCTACAACCGGATCATCTCCAAGACACTCTCACTTGGAACGACAACGGCGTCATATTATGCCACCATTCACCTCGAGGCGACGAATCTCCTTGCTGACATTGCTTTCAAAAAGGGTCAAAGGGCCTATATCGGACGGGTGTGCATGGATCGACCCGAGGCGTGTCCGGAATATTATCGAGACGAAAGCACTGAGGAGACGATAGCAAACACCAAAGCCAGCATCGAATACTGCAGATCTCTGGACCCCTCAGGAGAGCTTGTGGCCCACATCATCACGCCGAGATTCGCACCAAGCTGTCTACCCGAAACACTATCCCAACTAGGCGCATTAGCAAAGGAAGAGGATCTAAGAGTCCAGACGCATATCTCGGAGAATCTGAATGAAGTGAAATGGGTCAAGGAGTTGTTCCCGGATCAATCGAGTTACGCAGAGGTGTATGACCATCATGAGCTGCTGACATCACGAACAATCCTTGCGCACGCAGTGCATCTCAGCAGGGAAGAAATGCAACTCGTCAGGCAGAGGAAATCAAAAGTCAGTCACTGTCCCGCGAGCAATAGTGCCCTGGGGAGTGGATTTTGCCCTGTGCGCACGTTGTTGGATGAAGGGGTTGAGGTCGGTCTGGGCACAGACGTCAGCGGCGGATACAGTCCCAGCATACTCGATGCGGTTCGAAACGCTTGCATTGTGAGCCGGCATGTTGGGTACTTGAATGACGGTGATAGCAAGTTCAACCTCAGTGTTGCCGAGGGATTGTGGCTCGCTACAATGGGTGGAGCGAAAGTGGTTGGTATGGAAGGACGGGTAGGGGGATTCGAGGAAGGTATGTATTGGGATGTGCAGGAGATTGTGATGGGGGACGTCGATTCCAGTGGACGAGCAGCTGATACAGGGGTGGACGTCTTTGGATGGGAATCTTGGGAGGATCGGGTTGCCAAGTGGGTATGGAATGGAGACGAGAGGAACGTGAGACGGGTTTGGGTTGGAGGAAGGTTGGTACACGAGAGACGGTGATGGGTCTTGGGAGAGATAGATGCCACTGTCAGGATATCCAGCGGGAATCCGGTGTCTGAGATGGTGGTGATGGTGGTGATGGTGCTGTTCGTGCTGGGCTCGCTGGATGGCATAATGTCTTGCTTATGTAACGGCTGATGCCCCGGTCACGTGTATATCACATGCTCTGGCACATGGTGGCGAGCAGTGGATATAATTTCCACCCGAATTCCATCCATCCTGCGCCCACGCCTGCGCCTGTGCCCATCGTCATGCCTCACGTTTGATCGACTGCGGCGGCCAAAAAGCTTGAACCCTTGCAACCCTCTTTGCCATTTCACGTGCGTTTTTATTCGATCAACAATGGTCATTGTCTCCTTCTTCTCACCACCCACCTCAGTCTCATTACTCTCATTTCCCTTACTAGTTGCAGTACGCGTTGAAATAGTACCGCCTCCATTCGCCCGGCAAGTAGGTTGCAGAAGCAATGTCTGGTCCTCGTGACGTGCTCACTGGCTGGCCTTGGATCGATCATCCTCACCCTTGAGCTCCTCTAGCCTAGGTAGCCTCCACTGCGCCCCCACGAGCCTCAAGGTCGAACCTGAGCTCGGTCACCACCATGAATGCCTCCGCCGCAAGTTCAAGTGTCCTGGTGGGACATGGACAATCGTCGCCTGGAAGGGGCTTTGTTGCTGCCCTCATATCCCTCGTGACTTTTCTCCCTCATGCGTTGTTATGGACCATAGCATTCTGTACAATTACGCTGCCGACATGGTTGTTCACTCTGTTTTCCATGAGTTTGACCTTTACCATGAATTTCACCACCCTGTAAGTATTGCTCCCCCACCTGTGGTGCTTTCGCCTCCACTGACGATTGAAGACTCTTAATCATCCTTGCAGTAGTCTCGACCGTCAGTTGGTTCGTCCGCTATCGTTTCCTGAATTATTACACCCACCTACCTCAAGAACCACAGAGGAAGGAGCCGCAGATAGATCTATTTCCAGACTCACAAGATGGAGACTCGAAACCAGGGTTGGCCAACTACCTGGACGAATTCCTTAGCGCAATCAAGGTGTTTGGGTACCTGGAGAGGCCCATCTTTCACGAATTGACGCGGACGATGCAGACTAGGAAGCTCATTGCTGGGGAGACATTGCTGCTCGAGGAAGAGAAAGGGTTTTGCTTGGTTGTGGACGGTCTGGTCCAGATATTTGTCAAGTCTTTGAGAGACTCGCCCGACGGCAGCAGCACCGGTCAAATTGACTTATTTGACGAAGACGAAGGATATCGCGAAGGCAATCAGGGATATCAGTTGTTGACCGAAGTTAAGAATGGAGCGTCAATGTCCTCTTTATTCTCAATCTTGTCCTTGTTCACCGAAGATGTCAAGTTACGCCATGACGATCAGGTTCCCAATGGCCCGCGATTGACCAACAACGTCACCCACACACCCGATTCGAATGTTGCCAGCCCGACAATAGATCCACCGACACCAGGATCGGCCGTCAATGGCATTCTAAGCGAAACACAGAAGGCCAGGCTACCTAGCGTTCCACCCTTGACCCTTGGATCTGCCTTTGATGAGCGTCATTATAAGAATCATCAGGTCAGACCTAAGCTTTCGGTTTCTGCGCATCCCGATATCGTGGCAAGAGCAGTGGTTGACACCACAATAGCCATCATCCCAGCAAGCGCATTCCGACGCTTGACTCGGGTGTATCCCAAAGCAACCGCCCACATAGTTCAGGTGATATTGACGAGACTGCACCGAGTGACGCTGTCAACCGCCCATCAGTATCTAGGGCTGACCTCGGAGGTCCTGCAGATCGAGAAGCTAATGAATAAATTCACCAGCTATGATCTGCCGAACCACCTTCGCGGCCAAGCCCTTGACAGGTTACGGGATAAGTTTGCAAAGGAACGAGAAAGGATTGGTCCCGAGGAGGGGACGAAGGGGATAGCATTGCATAATCCGACGGCAGGTCGACGGAGGTCTTCAAGCGGACTCCGCAAGGAAGCCGCCACAATAGCCAGGCTCAATGCAGCAAAGGGGGTTGCCTCTTCTTCAGCACCCGATTCCACGCGCCCAGGAGTAGGTGACAGAAATGTCAGCTCAGGTGATCTGCACGGTGCGTCGAGGCCAAGTCAGAGACCAACCAGTCTTCACCTCCGCTCTACTTCGAACTGGACGAGTATGGGAGCCCCGGACAGGTTCCGGTTAGATCTGAGCCCGATGGGAAACCGTGAACAACAGCCTTTTCGTCAATCTTCGTTCGGCAACGACATCCCGCATAGACAAGATTCAATTCATGAAGACAGCTTGTTTCGCGAATCTGTGTTGGAATGCATGGCAAAAGCTCTCGGATTGAGCGACTCAGTAACCCAGGCCTTGAAAGGAGCGCCAGTCTCGGTAGAGCAGTCTCCACGGCTCGTTTCCTATGACGCAAAACGCCAAACGGCCATTTTCAATAATGCTTTTGGTTTCATTGACCCCTACGAAGGCTCGGCTGATGGTGAGTCGGAATCTGTGACGGCTTCGGCGGCGAGTGTTGGCGGCCCGCCGTACAGTCGTACTCTGAACGAAGAATTAATAGACGACGTCGAGATTGTCTTTTTCCCTAAGGGCTCTGTTTTGGTTGAGCAAGGCGAACGAAATCCGGGCCTTTACTATGTTATCGACGGTTTCTTAGACGTTAGCATCCCTGTCGAAGAGAAAGAAGAAAAGCAAGAATCGGACGATCGCCATCGGTCGCGGAGAGGCTCGCGAGACGACACATTCCCACGTCTTCGAAGAACCAAAACTTCCAATTCCCGAACCCAGTCGACTGCTGGCTTTCCTGGTCAGCCCAAAGAGAACAAAAGGATGGTGCAAAAAACATTGTTTTTGGTGAAACCTGGCGGCATCGCCGGCTATGTTGGGACCCTGTCGTCCTATAGATCGTTTACAGATGTGACGGCGAAAACGGACGTCTATGTGGGTTTCCTGCCTCGATCGGCCTTGGAAAGGGTTGCTGAGAAATATCCCATTGTCCTGTTGACGATGGCAAAGCGGCTCACCAGTCTGCTCCCAAGACTGATTTTGCATATTGACTTTGCTCTTGAGTGGGTACAAGTCAATGCCGGTCAGGTCATCCATCATCAGGGGGACGATAGCGACGCCATCTACATCGTCCTCAACGGACGACTGAGAGCGGTCCGTGAGCTTGAAGGGGGAAATATGCGGGTGACAGGAGAATACGGCCAAGGCGAGAGCATTGGAGAGTTGGAGGTTATGACCGATGGCACGAGGCCTGCCACCCTTCACGCTATACGTGACACGGAGCTGGCCAAGTTCCCGCGAAGCCTCTTTAACAGTCTGGCACAGGAGCACCCCAATATCACCATCCAAATCTCGAAGTTGATCGCACAGCGTATGCGAGCGCTTATCGAAGCTCCGTTGACAGAAAAAGGTCAAGAGAGGAAGAGAGCCGCATTGAGTGACTCAAGTACATCTACTCTAAATCTCCGAACGATAGCGGTGTTACCTGTCACAGTCGGGGTTCCAGTCGTTGAATTTGGGAACCGGTTGCTGGCAGCATTGAGCCAGACCGGGATGCCAAATGGCGTTACGTTGCTGAACCAAGCCATCATCCTCAACCATCTCGGCCGACACGCCTTCAATCGCATGGGTCGTTTAAAACTATCACAGTACCTTGCCGACCTCGAAGAGAAATACGGAATGGTGCTGTACATTGCAGATACCAATGTAAATGCCCCTTGGACCCAAACTTGTATCTCGCAAGCAGACTGCATTCTGCTGGTTGGCTTGGCTGAGAGCTCACCAAGCATTGGTGAGTACGAGCGATTCCTTCTGGGAATGAAAACAACTGCCCGGAAGGACCTGGTCCTACTCCACGTCGACCGATATTCGCAACCGGGCTTGACCAGGAAATGGATGAGTAATCGAATGTGGATCAACGGTGGTCACCATCATATCCAGATGGCATTTCGTGTGAGCCCGGAGGCTACGCCTCATGCTCCGCCTAGAAAGTTTGGTTCAGCAATCAAGCAAAGTGTCCAAGTCATTCAGGCAGAGATACAGAAGTACACCTCTCGCAGAGTCCGCCAAGCTCCACTATATTCAGCTGACACTCCTTTCAAAGGCGACCTGCATCGACTTGCGAGACGACTCTGCGGCAAATCAGTTGGGTTGGTCCTTGGTGGGGGCGGCGCGCGCGGCATTTCACATATTGGGGTCATCAAAGCTCTAGAAGAGGCAGGCATACCCATCGACATCGTTGGGGGTACTTCGATCGGTGCATTCTTGGGAGCGCTCTATGCTCGCGACGCAGACGTTGTGCCTATGTACGGACGCGCGAAGAAATTCGCCGGGCGGATGGGCAGTATGTGGCGGTTCGCACTGGACCTAACTTATCCCTCGGCCGCATATACCACAGGTCACGAGTTCAACCGTGGCATGTTCAAGGCCTTTGGGGATTCGCAGATCGAAGACTTCTGGTTGCCTTTTTACTGCAATACGACAAACATCAGCAAATCTCGCGCCGAGATCCACACGTCGGGCTATGCATGGAGGTATGTGAGGGCAAGCATGTCCCTCGCCGGCCTTATCCCGCCGATCTGCGATGAAGGCAGCATGCTCCTCGACGGTGGATATATCGACAACCTGACCGTCCAACACATGAAATCTCTTGGAACAGATCTCGTATTCGCAGTCGACGTCGGCGCCGTGGACGATGATACCCCGCAACAATACGGAGACACCCTCTCCGGCTTCTGGTCCCTGCTCAACCGATGGAATCCTTTTTCTTCGATACCTAATCCTCCTACGTTGTCCGACATCCAGGCTCGTCTCGCTTATGTTTCCTCGGTCGACGCGCTCGAACGGGCAAAAGCTACGCCAGGTTGTATATACATGCGTCCTCCCATTGAAGCCTATGGGACGTTGGAGTTCGCGAAATTTGACGAGATATACGAGGTCGGGTATAGTTATGCAAAGGAATTCCTTGCGAGATTGAGGAGTGAAGGGGAGCTGAATGGCATTATTGATGCTTGGGTGGGTGCGAGTGACGAGGGGAAGAAGATGTTGAGGGCGATGGCGCCGAGACGGGCGAGTATTTGAGAATGGAATGACGTCCTTGTCACCCACACCGTCCGAACGAGACCGCGATGATTTCTGGTTGGCTAGGTTGGAGGAGACTGATAGGATTATAGATGCTCGACGGGAACGACCCCAGAATACTTCAAAAGCAACCCATTAATTGAGAAGAGCCAGCTGGATATTTCCACCTTCCCCTTGTGTTACTGGCCAGGTCTGTAGGTCGTGCGTGGTACGATAATAGATATGTGTCTGGATTCTTCAGTAGTCAATACCAAGACCCTGGATTGCTACCAGAGTGAACTAGTCTCACTCTCTCTTTAAGAGGGAGGCCGAGGCTAGCGTACCTGGAATCCTTCTGCAATCCAATCCACGGCAATCACCCCATGGAAGTGCCATCCGTGCCATACCATTCAGATACTTGACCGTCCCAAGGTCCATAATCTACGTATACGTCAACTATCTACCTAGGTATATTATGACAAGATGTGACACACACACACACACACACACTCTCTCTCTCTCTCTCTCTCTCATTTGGCTATCTTGGGCGAGATCAGGATCTTGATCTGGTCGTCTTTGTTGTTGACCAGTTCCTCGAAGCCCTTCGGGCCAGTGTCTTCCAGGGAGATGCGGCTGGTCACCATCTTCTCGTAGCCCGCGAATGAACCTAGAAGGGGAAAATGAGAGGAGTAAGTTGATTGTTCAATGGCACGGGAGGGGGAAGGGATTTGTGTATTTGTATGTGGGAAGGATACTTGGGATACTTGCCTTTGGCCATCAACTCCATGACTTCCTTGAAATCCTGCTCATTGTAGCAGCACGAGCTCATGATCTTGACCTCCTTGAAGAAGAACGGCAGGAACTGGATCTGGATCTGCAGTGACAATATGGTTTAACGGCCCGATCTCAATCCTTTTTGTATGCACGGGGAAAAGAAAAAAAGAAAGTTCAAACTCACCGGTTTCTCCCACACGGCGACATTGACAAACGTGCCCGTCGACTTTATCGCGTCAAAGCCAGCTTCCAACGCGGGTTGAACGCCGGCACAGTCAAACACGACGTCCACGCCTTTACCGCCCGTCAGCTCTCGACACACGTCTCCTACCTTCTCCGTTCTCGGGTCAATGACCCTGTCGACTACGTCCTTGGCTTGCTCCTTCCTCTTGGCCGTGGGCTCGCTCAGGATGATCTTCCCGACTCGGTGTGCTCTCAGGACGGAGATCAAGGCAGCGCCAACGGGTCCTCCCCCAAGAATCAGCACGTCCAACCCTGCCAAGTTCAACCCGGACGCCTTGGCCGCATGGTGACAGACGACCAAGGGCTCAATCACCGCGGCGTTCTCCAAGCTTACATTCTCGGGCAACGGAAGACAATGGGTCTCTTCGACGGTAGCGTACTCGGAGAGACCGCCGCCCTTGCCACTGCTTCCGCCCAAGAAGGCGAGTTTCTGGCAGATGTGATCGTTCCCTGCAGTGCAGCAAAGGCAAGTCCGACATATGCAGTGAGGGTCGACCATGACAGCCTGGCCGACTTGCAGTTTCGATCCTTCGGGGACGGATTTGAGCCGTCCGCAGAACTCGTGGCCGAAGATGATCGGCCTGGGCTTGCCGGTCTCAGGATCGGTCGTGCGCATCAACACGGGACCTAGAGTTTGTTTCTCGTCTTCAGTCCAAGTTCGTTCTTACCGTGGACTTGGCAGACAGTTGTGTTCGTCCACAGGGGATGGATGAACAACAGCACACATACATACCGGCGGCATACTCGTGAAGATCACTCCCGCAGATTCCACACCACTCGACCTCGACAAGACATTCCCCTGGACCTGGTTCAGGGACGGGTACGTCCTCGACGCGAATGTCCCTGTTGCCGTAGAAGCGAGCCGCTCTCATGGACGACATTTTTCGTGCACTGTCTCAGTAGTATTCTGTGACAGAGCAAGGTTACCGCTGGAGGAGCGTTTTGTTGTTTGTCCTTTTTTTTTGGTTTCGGAAGAGAACAGCCCAGGCGCCAACCGGCAGTTGGATGGAAACCACCAGTTCAGAAGGTATTACTTGCCATGTCCTGAGGAAACAGTGCCACTGCCAGTGCGGGCGCCGAGTGCAACCTGTATTGGACCTCGGATAAAGCACTGTGGATTCTCCACACGTTCCTTTGGTCACAATGCAGCTTACCGAGTCGTGGAGCCATGGAGCAGTTCCTAACATAAGGTACACACATGCACAACCCCAAAACGTGGGGAAAGAACGGAACAGAAGCTCCATCAAGGATGCAATTGGGCCGTAAGCGAGTACGGAGTACTCGGTACATATGGAACCGTTCTTCCTCCCCGTGCATAAGACCACCAGCTCCACATGACTCTGTATCTCTTCTTGCTTCGAAGCAAGGTTCGGATCCCCCTTCTCTTTCAATGTTCCGGGTCTAGATCCTCCTATATCTCATTCCTCATGCATAAGGTGAGCAACTGGCCATATTGCAGAATCACAGCCTGTGGTGCGGGCGGCCTTGTCGTAAGGAATTCCGCTGGTGTTCATTCGGCGCATACATACGGACATGTACAGTAGAGTGGGCGCACGACTTACTGTGATAGACAGGACACGGGGCGGGGAGGTAGATACATAGGCAGGAACGGACGAAAGGGCGACAGAGCGAAGAGGCAATGGGAAGGGTTACAAGATATAAAAGAGTTGGAGGCGCACCCTACCCCGTGGTCATGAAGCAGCCTGGCGGAGCCTAAGGGGACAGATACAGCCAGTCTTCTCGAGGAACTACTCCGTCCATAGGGCCTTCACTTCGAACTTCAGTCCTCCACAGATGACCCGTTCACTGGAAGCATGCGCCACGGCCCCAAGACGACGTACGCTCGTCCTTGGCTCTGGCGTGTCCTGCTTCTCGCTTTCGCTCTTGCGCTGTCCCTCCACTCTGTGCTTGATGCTCTGCGACTCGTTGGCGAGATGGTTTGGAATTCCAAGGTCAGGTTCGTTCAGAAAGGAAAGATGGAAAGAAGAGAGACAATGAGACAGGGTGAGGCGGAGTGAGAGAAGAGAAAATAATTACCCGCCTGGCAGACTTGAGATGGACAGCGGTATGTATTCAAAGCTCGAACGGTGATGGTGCGAATCGCGAATTATGCGGTCATGGGGATATCAACAAATCCAAATATGAAGACAACCATTGCAAGAGCCAATTCAACATCAACCCCCCTCCCCCTCACAATCGACCTTTCCCCAATTTCCTCTTCGTAAATTTGCAATGACTCCGTGTGTTGGATTCTGAGTTCAAATGACGAGATGGTGCACGCCTGGATGGCCGAGTGTTATCATAGGAGAGCGGCAACACCGGCGGCGACGAGTGCAACCGTCAATCCTTGACCCATAACGAGAGGCTGGGCTGCATTGGTGGCCGAAGTCGTCTTGGATGCAACTGAGGCATCAGAGGTGCTAGTTGAAGTGCTGCTGGCCGAACTGTCGCCATCGAGGAATTCTGCACCGCCATCGCCAGTGCAGGTGTCCCCAACCGGGCAACACCCGTACACGCCGTTATCGCCTTTCTGGCAGACTGACTTCGATGGGCAACCACCTTCGAGATCGGGACAGCAGGTATAGTCGCTCGGGATGCAGAAGACACCGCACACCTTGTCGCCCGTGTCGCATTCGGTTGCGTTTCCGGTCGCCCGGGTCAAGAGAGAGTGTTCTGACCAAGCAGCAGCCAGGAGGGGAAGCGCGCCCACCACCAACAAGAAGAATGAGCGCATAGTGGTGGCTTCTGTGAAGGATTGTGTGCGTTGGCTGGGAATGAAGGCGAAAGGTGTTCTGGAGGATGGAGCGGAACTTTTGGCAGAAAAGGGTCGCCTTTCGAAAGGAAGAGCAAAAGGCAAAAGGAGAGGACGCCCAGGTGTAGATGTGCCGGGCAATTGAGAAAGAAAGGCAACTTAAAAGGTTGTGGGAGAATCAAAACAACTGAAGCTGTTTAGAATTGGTCGGGCTGGGAAACTCAGAAGTCAACAGGCACACAGGGACTTGAGCATGGGGATATGTATTCGGTACTGGGTACTTGGATTGGAGAGCCAAGCGTGCAACTTCACATCCAGACTGACGGACTGGTGACCCTGGCAAACGGCACCACTTGATATCAGTCCACTGGTCCCTGACAGGCGGACAGCAAGAAAAGAAGAGCCGACTAGTTAGGTGTTCATGCCTAAGCTCTGTGCTCCCCCATGCCAAACCTTGAAAGACGGACATGTTCCAAGACCCCAGGTGAAATTGCATTGCTCAGATGCTCACGAGACAGCGGTCACCGCGTGTTTCGAAGTCAGGCTGGGCGATGCTGGGGCAGACGAGGCGGGACCAATGATGGCGAGGCCGTGTGCAACCCTCCCTCGCATGGCCGCCGAGGGGTGGGAGGTGGGGGGAGGGCAACCAAGAACAGATGAGAAGCGAGAGACTGAGTAGCGGGACCAACCTCTCGTCTACCCCCTACGAGATACTTCGTACCTGGCGGAGGAAAACATTGTTTGGCCCAGAAAGGAGGGAGAAGGAGCACCAGGAGAAGACCAAGACAACAAGAAATGGCGGACCGGATGCCAAGCAACAAGAGACGGTGCAAAATGGTCTAGCGGCTTGGCATTCAGGGGCTGATGCTCCACCGAGAAAATCATGCAAATCATTTCCCTGGTCACCTGACCGCCGTTTATTTTAGAGATCATGCAAACCACATTCAAAAATAAGTGGCTCAGTCTGACAAGCGTGGAGTGATGATACTCTGTCATTCATCCTATACCCAGTACTTGTTACTGATATCCTCTATGACGGCCGCTTCGGCGTTATTGAGCACTCTTGAGGTATATGTGCCACTTATTTTTCGAATCCCATTTGTTTGCTCGCTTGATATTTAAGGACTGAGGCCGGGGGTGCCTACCTATGCTAGATCCTCCGGTACCCCATCAAACCGAAAGGTCAGCCCTCTGAAAATCCCATCGTCCGTGAAAATGCGGCATCGCACAGCTTCATACTTGTCCGTCTCGTAAAATCTCAACGCGTCCTCTTCTCGGGACTGGACGAGAAACCCGCTTTCAAACACCTTGGCTGATCCTGGCGAATCCACCAGGGCTTTGTATTTTCCTGCCCAGAGTCGAACATCACCCCCCTCGACATGAGCCGGGATGAGAGAGGCTTCGGTGTCCAAGTTGAGATGGTGTTTGAGGACTTCTGGATCGCCGAGGGTGCCGTAAAAGAAATACCACACTGGGATATTCGTCCTGTAAAGGCCGAGCGATGTCCTTTTCATCGTCTCGGCGGTTTTGAGGCAGTGTCGGATCCAGTGCAAGAGTTGGAGCTTTGCTCTGTGAGCAGAGACTCTTGTTTGCCTTCGTCAGGCGCACAATAGTAGGTTGGAAGCTGCCACGGTGCTCAGCGACCCAGTTCAGCAGTTTTGCCCTCGTTGGACCATCGATCTGACAGAAATGCGCTTGGCCGTATTCACCTGCACCTGTTGCGATCGGGGGGCCTCCTTTAAGCCAACAGCATCCTTGATCTTCTCCGGCGAATCCAAGGGTCCCGTCAGCCGCACGATGAAAGTGCCTGACACTTCTAGGGCGGGATTTAGGCTATCAGCTCGTTCATGTTGATAGTGTTGATTTTTGAGGGAATATTCGTATGTCTCGCGGTCGTATCCTTCGGCCTCCTTTCGAATTCTGACTGTGGTCCAGAGCTCGTCAGATATCCTAGTCCTAGAATAGTCACTCCGATATTCTTGGATCCGGCGAACGGCCTCTGCCTTCGCATTTGCAAAAAGGCGGGAGTCTCTGATAAATTTGGATGTGTAGAGATGTGATCACGCATTGAAGAGGTAAGTCGTCTTAATACTAATCGAGATGTTCATGATTCATATAGAGATATAGAAGAGAACCCGCACTCATGGTTGATGTTGGGGACGGTTCGTCCAAAACATATGCCCGCAACAGGTCCTCATCGCGAAACCCGATGTGGGAATGTTGACATGTGGCCTCGGGTGAGGCAGAGGCTGCTCAAGGCTGATCAACACATGTCAGGCACCGATCGTCCCATCAATGTATCTGGGACGCGATCTTGGATTGAGCTTCGAACAGAGCAGAAAGGGAAGACAATAGCGGCGCTATGGATGTGCCTACATACGAGCAGAGTACTACACGCAAGTATAACGAGGTATTCGGTACTTGGGCAAATGCAAGCTCGTGGCGATCAAAAGTGGAAATGACACGAGTGGAGAATAGGGCTTGGCAGTTGCCCGTGCAACGGCCTGTTTAGAACAAAAGACCTCATCTTCGCTTTACTGTCTGTTCTCTCTTCTTCTTCCCTTAGCCAGTGAGTGAATCTCTGCTAGCGAATGTCTACTTATGAGGTACACGATTCTCAGGATGTCTTACGACTCTCAAGCCTCCCTTTCTCCCTCTTGCTCCCCGCTCCGGCTCCCGCTCGCCTCCCCTCTCCTGCTTCCCAAGGTGTCTCGTTGCCCTGGCGTGCTACAGGAGTTGTGCACTCTCAGGCTTCTATCCGTTGGATATCGTTTACTATGGAATTCATCGACGTGGCCATTCAACGCAGCCCCATTTCCTTGGCTTCCCGTGTTAATGAATCCTCATACTTGCTAGAGGTGTACCCATCGGATTTCTGGGCACAACTCCTGGATCGTGCCGTTGAGCTTGGTCTTTCCGATTATCTGGGCTTGGATGCTGGCCCGTATGACTATCCTGCGTCCCTTCATTTCACTACAGCGAGCTCTCATGTTGTACGCCATTTACAACGCATTGACAAGCGATACCATTTCAGCGAAAACGCTTCACTTCCACGTTGGGTCCATTTTTCTGTGCTTGTGCACTTCCAGTTCATCCAAACCAAGTCAAAAGCTCCAAACAAAAAAAAGAGTCCGAAATTAGGTAGAAGATTGCGTAATGGCCCGCACATGGTTGGGGAGCCATGGCTCTCAGGTGGTTCGCAGCAAGTCGCAAAATGGGTAAGCAAAAAAGGAGGCCTCGGGTATCCAGGCCCATGTGTGAGATAGCACAGAATATGCGTGACGAGGTATTGACATAGTGTTGTATCTGAGGTGACGAAGTCTCAGAAAGATTGCGGTGCTAAGCGAACTGCGCAGGGACATGTAAGTCGACATATCTCCATTGGGAAGTGAATACTAACCAGAGAAGATAGGTAGCCAATTTGTCCTGTGAAAACGGCACCTTCCCGTGGTACAGGGGGGTGAGTAGCAGTCATAACTGTGAAACCAAGATCTCTTAATTGGCGTTGAGACAGGATGAATGATGAGGGTAATGACCATCTAGGACTGAAGGAAACCTAGGGAGCCATCCCAGTGATGCATTCTCGGGCTCCTGAGAAGTGTTCGATGGACCAGAGGGAGAGAGTCGTGCCGAGGGTTTGATATCGAGGCTAGGGGAGGAAGAGAGGTTACGCGTCTTTGGCCTCATACGTTTCGGTGTTCCATTCGATCATCCTGTCTGGGATCATCTCAGCACCTAGGCTGCACCTAGGCTGACACTGGCTGCATTGGTTCAATCAGGGAGGGAGGTGGATTAGTCCAACCTCGGAAGCAATCTTTGTCAATTCAACCAACGGTTCTCGCGACCTCCTCGACTCTGAGCTTACTGTAGTACCTAGGACAAGTAGATGTGAGGTTTAAAATCGGCACCAAGCCATCAATACCTATGCAGGACACATATGCAAGACAAGATTACGCAGATACACACAAACTAAACTAGCAAGGCAATGCAATCCACCTCCTTCTGCCCCGACACTACCAATCCAGCTATCTCTTACAATCCCAGCATTCCACAAGACCCCGGGAGCGCGATGCATGTGCCCTCAACATAATAAACTCAAAAAAGCAAGCCAACCACCCTTCAAATGCCCACCTACTGCATCGCAGCAACCAAACAGGGTCCCTTCCATCAGGATTCCTCATAGCCACTGTCAGCAGCATCCTGTATTGTCGTGAGCATGTCAAAGCTGCATCCGGGATCGAGGGTCTGGGAAGGATTCTAACAGGTGCTGGTTTTCGAAGAGACTTACATCCAGGGCCTGATTCACCAATGCGTCTGCTTCTCGATTCCACTCACGCCCGATCCTCCAAAATCGCACCGCCCCATCCCGCTCCAGCTGTGTGATGGTGCCGTGCATCTCACGAATCAGGTCACCATGTTCCACAGGCGTCCCCTTTCTGGTCATGAAGCCATTCCTCTCCCAGGTCCAGATGTATTCACCGAGGCTTCTGGCCACATAGTCAGAGTCCAGCTTGATGATGATCTCGCGCCAGCCATCGATCTCGCCTGCATGTTTCATGCCCTGGACAATCTCAAGAGCCTTACTGACGCCCTCAAGTTCAGCACGGGAACTCGTTTGCGGTACACTCGGGGACACCAAGCCGTGAGTGTTGCGAGGACAGTTTGGTCCGAAGAAGACACCGTAAGCAGCGCGAGATTTGGGGTCGCTGCGATTGTTGCCGCGAGATCCTCCATCGACGGAAATCACCATGGTTCGCATCCGTGGTTGCCAATGGGCACCGGGGTACGGGAAGTTGTAGAGACGCGAGTATTTCCATTTGGGGCTGTACTTGACCAGGTAGTCTGGGTCAAAGGTTTGCCGTCCATACCGTCTGGTCTTCCTTGGATTGAAGTTGCGACGTGGTCGATCCTATTCTGTCTTTAGTTTTGGGGGGAGAGAGACTCAGCCGCCAAAGTGTGCTCACCATTTCCATGACTGCACTGTCCATGGTCTAGCTGCAGCCCGGAGGTTGTCGATGCTAAAGAAACTGGAGATAAGCAAGACGAAGTTGGGCAGAGCTCAGTTTTCTTTTCCGACTTTATGAAGGTCTACTGCCTCTGCTCCGGACCTTGGCACTGGTGCCTATCCGAGATATCAAACAAACGCCAAACATAGCGTCCAGTAGAGAACCAAGACTACATCAGTTTGTATATGTTGAGTGAATGCAACAAGCCGCGAAGAGCGTTGAATTGCTGGAGGATGCGTTTCGTGTTGGCGGGATCCTGCAGCGGAAAGGATGTTTTCCGAATCTACCGTGCAAAGGGGGCTTGTTCGTGTTTGAAGCTGAGTCGCTCCCGGTGGCTGCTTGCAAGCAGCAGCCATCCATTTTGAAGCGCCTACCTCCGTGGCTGTGAAGATCGCTGTACTCCTGACCTCAGATCATTTGGTCACATATCATAGCGAGCGTCTGAAACACAGCATAACTAGAGCATAGGAAGAATGGAAAGATGCAAGCAACTCATAACAAGCTGTGGATAGTGTGGTGGCCTCAATTGTGATAATATTTGCTGTGTTTGCTGTGTTTGTCTTGTTTGCATAGTTGCCTTCTCAGCGCCAAGCTCAAGCCAACCGCAGCTTCAGTGGAACAGAGGGAAAGTTCTCAATGCGCTCTGTTCAGTTTGCCGCCAAAATCCAGCGAGCAATGATCGTCAGACAGTTTTGCGCCCGGCATGGTATGTACAGCTGGAGATTGGTTGACGTAGACTTTTCTAATGATATCCAGGGCGGACAGTGCTGGCGCAGTCATCGCGGACGCTTAATCGAGCATACGCAACAAGCATGTCGACAGACAATCCTACATTTCGACCATCAGAACGAGATGCGAAAGGGACGACTCGGATACCGGGTCATCCCGATGACCCTTCAAGCATTCTTGACACGATCGATCGCGCTCCAACAGCCGCGACCAGGCTGTTAGAAGAAATGGTCGAGTCGCAGCACAAATCCATTCGTTCTCTTCAAGCAGACCTCAACGCACACTCTGCTGCTCGAACAGTTACAAAACCTGAGTCAAGCTCAACATCAAGCACTGCACCTCCGACATCCGCTGAAGATGCTCTGCCGTTTCGGAATCTAAAAGAGTTAAATCGTCATCGTCGCGCAATGCAGAGAGCCGCTCGTCAAGGAACACATTTATCACATACATACGATCCATCCACAATTCTTCGCCGGCCTCCCACAGTGGAGGATCTCACTCTGCCTATGTTGCTTGCCAATCAGACCCATCTCGGTCATCATACGTCGCTCTGGAACCCCTCGAATAGTGGCTACATATTTGGCATAAGAGACGGTATTCACATCATCTCATTAGATATTACTTACGCATACCTGAAGCGTGCGGCAAAAGTGGTCCAAGCGGTGGCAGAACGAGGCGGGATCATCCTCTTCATCGGGACGCGCAAGGGCATGGAGGATATAATTGTCAACTCTGCAAGATTGGCGGAAGGTTACCACATCTTCCACCGATGGGTCCCGGGTGCTCTAACGAATGGGCAGCAAATCCTTGGAGATTGTGGCGTCAAAGTGGTCGACATTCACGACAATGAAATACCTCAATACGACGATATCTTGTCGAGAGGCTACCATCAGGTCATGCGCCCAGATCTCGTGATCTGCATGAACCCGATCGAGAATCAAGTTTGCCTGCACGAATGTGGGATATTCAATGTACCTACCATCGGAGTCATTGACACAGATGCGAACCCGACCTGGGTAACCTATCCGATACCGGCAAACGATGATTCCCTCCGATCCATTTCTCTCATCGGTGGTGTGCTGGGCAACGCAGGCAAGGAAGGGCAAAGATTGAGGAAACTGAGGGCGGCAACGGCAGGAAAGGCCACGTATGACACGAGCGTGCTGCAGGATAGACTGGTTGCTCTGGAGGAAATGGCCGCCTTGGATGTGCAGAGAGGCGATGGTGAGAGTGCTGATGCAAACTGATATTGAGCAGACCAGGATAGGAAAAAGGTATGTCTCGATGATCTTCTAACTGGCCATCTAGATGCTGGGTCAGGCAAGAACTGTGCACAAATCTCCATGTTGTACTATACTCATAGATTTGCACGCTTCCACAAGATTCACCGTGCCAAAGTCTCAGATTCAATACTTTGCTTATTTCCAGAACTAAATCTTTCACACAACCATATCCCAGCCTGATCTCTCACCCATATATATGTACTACTGGCACGTTCATACTAAGTACAGCCAGAGGATTCAATTGAGGTCTATCCATTTTACTGGACCGCTCGTCTATCTCGGAAGACTCGTACCGAAGTCACGGACAAGTTGGCGCCATCAGATGCTGATCGGCTCGTGCATCATCCTGGAATTCATGCCACTCGCTTCGAAGAACCAAACTGGCTAACGAGGGAGGCACATAAAACGGCGCCGTAGAAAACCCCCTTACAACTGAGCTTCAGCCTCTCCTTTGCGCCGTTGGTAGAAAAAGCAGCAGGAGTTTCCAACCTCCACCGCCCCGTCTAAGCCTCTCGGAAGAAACGTCTATCGTGTTTCACAATTTCCTTCAGGACGTGATCTAGCAAGGATTAGCCACTGGGATCGTCCTCGTCCTCTTCTGCATAATCCACTTCTAGGACAGCACAGGTACAGGGTACGGCTTCTCCCTTTTCCAAAGATGTCCAAGCTGAGCATATCATCAACCTGAACCGATAATCGTGCGGCAAGGCAAGCTTCGTCGTCCCAAGACTTGTGTGGCTGAGTCTATACTCGAGGACTGCTCTTTGGACTCCATGTGCACTTGGACACATATATATGGTTATGTTGAACATCGACTCGAAACACTCGCCCCGTTTCTCCAGACGCCATAACCTGGTCACCTCGTGAAAGGCATGTCACCAGTCAGCGTGTATTGGAGCCCTTGTGGAACGGCAGTCGACGATCATGCCATGTACTGGGTATATTTGTCTCGTTCCACCGTCCTACGCTCACGCTTAATTGTCCTTCTACTCGAATTACGGCTCTTTAGCTCAAGAATGATATGTTTTTGTTGTATGTTATAGTGGCATATTGATGCCGGCAGCTCAGAGCTGTGGTTTTGTTTCCTTCGGCCGCTGGCGTGCCTCCTCTTGTCACTGCTTTGTTTTGCTTGCTTCCAGCAGCTTCCGATTGTAACTGGCCTGCATGCTCCAGGTTACGACCGCCAACCTTTCTTATTCTTTCAATTTCACTTCGTTGTTCTCATTCCCTGGGGGATTTATGACTGGGCTGGATCTGGCCTGCCTCTTCTTGGGACGCTAGAAACTTGACAAGAAAGAGCTGGACTCTTGAATATTCTTGGAAAAGGTGTCCTCTGCATGAGCTCAATAAAGGACATATTCGACCGAAGGCTATACAGCGCGGCACTGAAGCAATGCTTTTACCAAGTGGCTACTGGGCCTCTATTCCCCATTCTTCCCACAGCACCCTTCTAAGGAGAGAACCCAAAAATACGGATGCACCAGGCCTTCAAGGAAACAAGAATGGCCCCCCTGGACCTGAAGGCAATCAAAAAGGACCGCCCAATCCTCCTGCTGAGGCTTCCTCGAATGCTTCTACTCCTCCGACTCCCATTCCTGTGTTCTCAAGCTCGGCTAGTTCCGATATCATCACATCGTCCTTTGTTGTCACCTCCAGTGCTTCTGCACCACCGACGACTCGCGAGGTCTCCTTGCTCACCACTACTACTCTCCTGTCTGATTCAGCATCAATATCCTCCTCGACCTACGTAACATCAACTAGGATTACAGACAATCTTTCGTCCAGTACGTCGTTCGTGTCGACAGTGCCTTTGGTCAGTCCTAGCAGTCCCGTTTCGCTGTCTTCAACAACCTCCGATACATTGTTCCTAGCCACCACAGCATCGAGGTCGTCATCCGCAACTGAGACGACACTGTTGGCGTCATCTCTAGCGCAGACACCATCTCCGTCAAGCCTGGACTATACAACAAGCGCCACTGCTGTTGAGACCCCGTGGGGCTACCAAAGCCAGAATGGCACCATCGCATCCGAATCTCATAGTACTCTTTCACAAGGACAAAAGGCAGGTATTGCGATTGGGACTCTTAGTATGCCGCTCTCTCCTTGACAGTGACTGTGCAACATCTCATGCTAACAATCGCCCAGTTGGTTTCTCTTTGATTCTGTCGCTGCTGTATTGGCTCTTTAAGCGGCGTAGGGGAGAAGATCCTAAGTCGCTGCTGAGACTTGCATGGCGCCAAAAATCCAAGTCTCCCGACTCCCCTTGGCCTCGGAAACAACCGTTCAACGTGCTGCCCGATTCTCCAGTGGCGGAAGCCAACCTCAGCGGTGATCCAACTTGGAACTACCAAGAAACCTTTGCGCGGCCTCACATGATCGCCAAAGCACGGCAGTCCCTGACTAGATCTCTGAGATTCCTTCGAGTCAATCCCCTGGGCATGAACCCAGTGACGCCTCCCGAGTCCAGGCCCAGGACCCCGAGCCGGAAATCGTTCGCCTCCTCATTCTTCCACCGGCGCTCGACGGCTTCAACCTTGCGCAGCGTATCCGTCCCTGCTTGCGAGGAAAAACCCGCGCCTATGAGGGGCCCGCACTTCCTGCGGCCCCTTTTTATACCTCCCTTCAAGCTGAAACCGGCCTCGCTGTCTTTTCCATCCGCCGAAGCCACGAAAAGCCCCACAGCCAGTACTCATTCTTTAACAATTCCGCCACAAACCCTCCCGCATCCAATGCGCCAGCAGCAGAGGCACAGCCACGTTGGTACATCTTCCGAAAACATAGATCCTCGGTCTGCAAAGGCGATATTCGATCGAACGAGACCTCGCAAGCCATCAAAATTGTCAAGATCACATACTGCTGCTGCTACTGTCGCTGGTCCAGAAATGCCGAGCGGGTCTGAGAAGGATCTTCCACCTCCGCTCCCGCTCCTCCCTGCTGTCCTGCCTCAGCGACTTCTTTCTACAGCATCTACCTCACGGAAGAGGGAGAAGGCCCTTCGTCCCTCTCGTCCCTCCAACTCCCTACCAGACAGCAGCCATCTGGATGGCTTATGCGCCAATGCAGGGGACGGGATCAACCCTTCTTCTCCTCCCCCGCCGCCGCCTCTCAAGAGTCCAAAGAGAGCCTCGACCACTTTGAGCGGCAGAGCGAAGGGGTGAACACCGCCCCGGCATCAGTCGCCCCCGCCGGCGCCCGATCGGGTAGATATACCATTGTCATTATTCGCGTGCACGACCCAGAGCGAACTAGCTAAGGGACCATGCGCGTATACACATACCACGCAAAAGGGAAAATCTTGAATCGGACAAGACCTGTATTGGAATTGATACTGGGTATCTGGTGTCTCACAGTGACAGAATAGACAATTGTATATTAGAGTTCGACATTCTTACATGTATGCTATGTAACATCACTTAACAAGATGCTCCCCGTACGTAACATTTGCCTAACCGCAGAGTTAGTGGAGGGATTCGCTGTCTTTTTGGGAGTCGAATGCCTACGTGGGGAACCAGGGGGGAAGAATGTCTATCTTCGGGACATGGTGCCCTTCCTTTTCCCCCTCTCCTTCGATTTTGCCGAGTTACATATATCTGGTTCGTTCGTCTTTCTGACCTACCTCCACTTGTTCGCCAAACCCCTTTCCAGCCGGGCGACGCACCAGGTCAATTTTGCCGAGTTACGTGAACGCGCATCGAGAACTGAGCCGGTCCGTTCATCTTTACGGCCTACCTTCACTGGTTCGCCTTCTCCTTTCCAGCCAGGCGAGGCACCACCAGGAGGCTTTCCTTCAGAACGCGGCGATAGTGATAGAGACGGAG
The DNA here is from genome assembly GCF_000585535.1 of Cladophialophora psammophila CBS 110553. Lineage (NCBI taxonomy): Eukaryota > Fungi > Ascomycota > Eurotiomycetes > Chaetothyriales > Herpotrichiellaceae > Cladophialophora > Cladophialophora psammophila. Next base: position 767,227 of record NW_006912938.1, on the reverse strand, counting down.
ACGGAGACAGGGCAAGAGACAGCGGCCGCCGTAGAGGACCAAAGACATCTTTCCAGAAGCCCCTGTTCTCTTTGTCCGGGTACGCTTGGCCCAGCCTCGACGCCGGGCTGATCCCGTTTCTGTGCTCCCACTCTCTGCTCATCTCCGCGAACCCCAGGCGCGGCCGGGGCCGTGTATTGTCGATGCGCTCGGGGCAATTGTTCGCTCGGACGCACGCCGCGCAGAGCCGCGAGACTCGCTCCTCGCGAGGACGGACAGGGAGAGGGCGCTGAGTGCGGTACGGACACCGAGCGGCCGGGGGACAAGTCTTTTCCACTGTGACACTGTCGGCCAGGCCTGCTCGGCCAGAGCAGGCTGGACAGACGGATCTTTTGACGACGGTGTAACACATTTCTTATCGGCTTACTCTTTTTTGGTCTGGCGTGTTTGTGTGGGTGTATGTGTGTGTGTGTGTGTGTGTGCACTTTTCTCCTTTTGTCCAAGTCAGTGGTAGAAAAATGTGAGGTTCTGTCTGTTGTTTGGTTGATGTGAGCTCGAACGCAAGACCAGCAAGGACGGGGAAGCTTTATACTGATCGAAAATCTGGCCATTTTCTGACTGAACAATCGGTCAATGGTCAATGGTCAATGGACAGTTTGTGCCGCTGAGAAAGAAAGCACTTGTTCTTTGGATTCGATCGCAACGACTCTTTGTGCGGTTACAATGAGTCCATAGTCCGTCCACCTTTAGGAAAGATGCAAGAGGAAGACTTCTTCTCGCTTTTTCTCTCCGAGACACCCATTCTCCTGTGCTTATTCATTTAGTGGCTGCCTTTGTTTACTTTTTTTCTGGGGGGATACCACCACACTCGGCCAACACGGCTCCAACCTACTTAGGCATCTTGTCGAGGATCTTGTCGAGGATCTTGTCGAGGATCTTGTCGAGACTGCGTATGCATCGCTTTTCATGAATCTCGCAAGGCCATTGAACCGTGCCAGAAACCCCAGTGTCGTATTCCCAAACCTCCTCGCCCGGAATTTGGTTTATCTCGAGCGTCTTGGTCCCCAGCACTGCCGTGATCAAGGCAAGGGCTGAAGCGAAGTATCACATAATCTTATTCGTCAGCGAATCGATGGCCGTTCCGTTGAGAAGGAACGCATCATCGAGAGCGTCCACGATTAGACTCTTGTCCTTCTGCGGCCCGGCATCTATTGTCATGGCAGTTAGGCTTCCATGGCCTGTATAGTATAGGATATTAGTACGTTTCAAATGGTGACCATGAAATCGATTTGTACTTAGATATGCAAAGGCTGGCATTGATGTCCCTAGATCCTACCCTCCACCATCTTAGATCGTCACAGAAATCACCATCGGTATGCGTGGCAAGGGCCTCGACGCGTAGTCGAAGTAAATCAACCTGGTGTGCAGGCGATGGTCAGGTCTGACGGTACCCTGTATGGTGAGCAGATGCTCAGAATCAATAGATGCACAATTATCCACGAGACAAGGGCCGTAAGAACCACACTCCCAAAAGGAAAATTCATCATTCACTCCAAGAAAACTTGCCTTGCCCAGATAACACTCACCGTCGCAGCCTCGAGATCCAGCTCTAGCTCTTTGCCCTCCTCTATCTGCGATGTCGCCTTCTCGTTTCTGTACCATGCCTGCTCGATAGTTCCTCTGCTGCTAAACAATGTTCACACACTCTCCAGGACAAGGTGATGCCATCTTCCACGAGCTGTCCCGGAGGGAAAGTCGCCGCGACGTCTTCGGGGATTCTTAAAATATCGTTACACCGAACGTCAATATCAACGAGGTCGCGAATGCTCAGACCATGTGGGCGGAGGAGCCTATAGAGGGGGATATCGGATGTGGCTGATGGGAGAAACTCGTCATAGAGGGGGGTGTTGTCTGCGGCTGCTGTCCTGGTTGATGCACCTAAGGAAGAGGATGACGCGCTCAGACTTCCAAATCTGTCGGACAATGTTCCGACGCCGTCCCTCTCTCTTCGTGCTCGACTTCGGCCTGCTTCACCAGTCTCAAAGTAGGCGAAGAGGCGGGGAGGCGGAGGGAGCGGGAATCAACCTATGCGTTCCTGGTGGTAGGCGTGAGCCCTGTCTTCTTGACTCTCGTAACGTGATGCGTCACTTCGATATCGGGATCCAGTGGAAGTCGTCGTGGTTGAGCGCTCGTGATAATCCCTGACAGTACTGGCGCCAGAGTTATTAGTCAAGGAGCTTTCAGAGACAAGAGTCCATGCTCTAGAAGCGTTAGGGTAACGTCCCAAGCGTCCAGAGCGTCCAGAACTTCGTACCGAACCATGACTCATGTTAGGGGCGCTCCCTTCATAGGTGGTCCCTGAACTTGTGTCTGAGCGATGGGAATACCCACTGTCTCGAGAATACCCACTTTCTTGGGAAATGCGGCAACATGAGCATCGCCTCGCAACCTCTATTTCACGTTGAGGCAGGGGGCGGCGGTCGCGATACCGGCAAGCAGTTGAAGAAGAGCAAATCTTGTCGATTGCTGGATAGTCAGCAGACCGGCGGGTGGAGTCGCAGTCTGGACAGACAAGGAGAGTGAAACGGGTATAGCACATTTTTGCAGACTTTGTTTGATGTAAATGGGTAAGTCGATATGGATGACGGGTATTGAAACTGGGAATTGTGTGTAGTATAGTGAGTAGACTTCTAGACGTCTCTGAGCACCGTGCAACTCGGAGGGAACTTTCTTCGTTGATGAATAGATTGGGAAATGGAAGGTAGACTCTGCTTGTAGTAAAGTCGGTATTTATATAACGTTTGGACAGGGGTTGTCTCCCATTATGGAGAATCTCAAGCCATCAGCTTTGTTGATGCAAGGCATTAATCCATCGGTGGTCGGAGCACGAGTTCTGGGGACTCAAATACTAAACCGCAGTTCTTTGCCGATGGTGGTGATGGTCGCTTTGATTGCAAAGTACTGTTCCGCAGAGACAATGAGCTGACTTACAAACAGCAGCAATCCCCTTGTTTGCGAAGTCTGCCAAAAAGGAGTAACGACAATGGCCTCCCAACTCCAACAAAGAAAGCCAGAGCATTGGGTCCATCAGTGCGAAAGAGACATTCCGAGTGCCTGAGAATAATGAACAAATATTCATGGATGCCGTCGAGAAGTAGACAGCACTATGACTTCCCAAACATGGTTGTAGACCCAGCCAATGAGCCGAGTAACAACGTGGTCGTGAACTCAGAAATGCGAACATTGTAGGTATCCTTTTCCGACTCATTGCTTTTTCAACGAGAATTGCGAGAAACGTGAACGCCCACTCGCGCCCACTCACCCAAAGCGTCCTGTTTTGTCAACCTTATAGCAGTGAGTCCAGCCTGGTAAAAACGCTCAAACAAGCCGCAATAACCTAGACGGTACAGATGAGTCAAGATTGCAACAACGGTGCAGAGGGGTACAAAGGATTCTACTAACCTCGAGTTGTAACTCCTTGTCCTTATTCTTCTCGACCTCTTCTGCAATTACTTGACCAATGTTCGCTCCAATGCCCTGTTGTCCGCCAGTCCTCTTCGCAAAGGGCCATTGTGAATACTCTGCCAGTAGTTCGTCTACCTGTGCAAAAGCCCTCTCTCTTGCTTCGTGGCTCATTGTCACCAGCGCATTCTCTAGCACGTTGGCTGCATACGCGGCACAGACCATGCTAATGGTTCTCAACATTCTGAAATCGAGTTCGGCAGGGAGAAATTGTGAAGGAGGAAGCACGACGGTTCGGCTGGAGCAGACGTTCCGTACGCGCTTGCGGATTTCATCTTTGGCGCCGGAGTCGACGACGGGATGGGTGGCCATATCGAAGAGGAGGAAGTTTCGTTTCTCGGTGCGGAGGATGCCTTTGTCCACAAGACCCTTGGCCAGCCGTTCGCGGACTTGTTTTAATTGGTAGCCAATTTTCATTAGATTCCACGTCTCCCCTATCCAGGGACCGTCAGTGGTGTAATGGGCATCCCCGAACCGGCTTCCCGACTTACCGCTCATGAGATCGATCCAGGAACTGACACTCATCTTCTCACTGGTCTTCATCATTTTCAGAGCTTCATCTAACAAGACTTCCCCGGTGAGGGTGTCGTCTATGACTTCAATGATTCTGTCCGCCAGAGGGAACCGTCTTCTCGAAGAGTCTTTCTGCATGCTGATCCTGCCTCGGAACGCCAGCTCGATGACTATGCAGCCTCGTAAGGCATAGGAGATATTATCGTTCCAGAATGACAGGTATCCCTGCGGATGTCAGTCAGGATGCCTCGACTCTTGGATTCTTCTGGGTCTTGGTTACCTGCTTGTCCTTCAGACCAAGTAGCAGGACCTCCTCCATCAAAGTCAGCTTGGGTTGTTTACTCCGTTCTGCGTTCTCGCTGATGTCTCGGGGGTCATAGGCGATCCGGTGGCCATTCTCGCTGGATTCGTAGGCGGTTTCAGGAGAACGATCGTTGTATTGTTTGGGGACAGGCGAAGTGACCCGGCTTGAGGACTCGTCGTCTCCGTTTGGCGACGTGGCCCCTCCGGCACCACGCCTTCGCGTGAGGCCTCCTTGAGAGGCCATCAATCTAGAGGAGTGTGCGCCTCACAGAGCTCCAGGTGGAATAATAGGATGGGTGGACCGTGTTGCTGATGATCTCGTGCCTGGGCGGCTTTACGCCGAGTAACAGTCGCAGGCTGCGGTTTTGCGCAACAGGGTCTCAGCAGACACAAACTCACTTCACTGCCCCTGAGAGTGGGCTCGATGTTGGATAGTGTTTTGGGCAAATGAGCGACCGGGGCATAAACAGAATGAGAGGGGCGGTCAGGAGCATAGAAATATGAGGCGTTGAGTGTCTTTTGTCAGGGCTGAAGACTCGTCGCAGGGGGCCCTCGAGCCCTTGCTGTGCATGCTGGATGCTGTATGGCTTGTTGCGCAGACATGGCGCCAAGTCCTGATCGCTGGCTCTCCACCCGCAATTCACCACTCACCACTCACACCTACGCCGTAAGTCCTCCGTGTATATCAACCAAAATTCCTCCATCTATCTTTTCTTCCTCTGACTATTAGAGCTGTTCATCGCTATGGAGCATCAATTCATGTCTGCTCACTATATTCAAGGTTTGGCGGCCCAGGTGGGAAGGAGATCTCATGCCCGTTTCCTCCAGCCATGTGTGTACCTTCATTCCAACACAATGCACACGCCTCAACCTCAATCGTGACTTGCCCAATACCCGCCTTCCCCTACCTCTCCCAACTTGTGTGTATATATACATATATTACTCTCCTTGAGAGAACCATGGTCTCGTCATATATTCCTCCCCCAAAGTCTGTTCTAGCGAGATCAGGCATTCCCCGTCGCCTCACCCCCCCTTCTCGGTACAAATTGTCCGAGTATGCCATCCCATTGCCACTCCTCCGCACCCGCAACCGGCCGGCGAGATCCAAGAAAACGGGGAAGGCCAATCCAGACCCTGCTCAGCAACTTCTGTCTATTGCATGGCGTCACATGCATTCTCCTGGCTGATTGGACCACCTAACTTGTAGGGGCGGGCTGTGCCTTTCCTTGATATATCTTCCAAGCCGCATCCTTCCCTTTCCGAGTTCGTCTTCTAGCCCCCCGAGGACGGTAGCACAGCTTACTTTCAACCTTCTCCTCTGCTGCGGGGTGAGGCACAAAACGTGAGGCAACTCTTACAGCGTCCGCGAGAGGTGGCTAGAACATTTCCTGTGGTCCTTTTCATGCCCTAGTTATTGAAGATTTCTATATGACGGAGACATCGACTTCGGGTTTGTGTTCCGGCGGAGCTACTCTCAACCATCCCGAAGGTGGAGTTACCACATCTGCCCAACATCTCTCTGACAGTGCCATCAGGTGTCTTCACACAAGTTTAATCCGGCCAAAATAGCCCTGCCTAGTACGCGAGAAAGAGAGACAGAGAGAGAGAAAGGAGACAGCACATCTACAATGGGCTCCAAAATCCCGCTCATTACGCTCGAGGAGCATTTCATCTCCCAGGCTGTCCTCGACTATTATGCGTCCCAAGGCGTCGAGACCATTCTCCCAGACTCCATGTCTCATATCATGACTGCTCTCCAGGAAGTCGGCCCTAAGCGCCTCAAAATCATGGACGCAGGCCGCGTTAGTCTTCAAGTCATCTCTCATCGACCGAACGCTATCCCAGTCCCGCCAGATGTCTGCACCAAGGCGAACAATGAGCTATACGAAGCCATCAAAGCCTCACCCTCACCAGAACGCTTTGCTGCGTTCGCCATGCTACCGACCCTTCACCCCGAAGAAGCAGCAAAGGAACTCGACCGGTGCGTCTCACAACTAGATTTTGTGGGCAGCCTCATCGACAACACAGCCAACGGACGCTACTACGACGATCCCTTTTTCTGGCCCATCTTCGCTGCCCATGAGAATCTCGATGTCCCCGTTTACCTCCATGCGATACCACAACCAATCACCGAGACCACGCCGTCCCCATCATTCCATGGGAATTATTCCCCGCAGGTTTCCAACTTCCTCGCCAACCACGGATTCCACTGGCACAGCGACGTGGCGCTGCACGTTCTACGGCTTTTCGCAAGCAAACTCTTTGACACGCATCGACATCTGAAACTTCTTCTGGGCCACATGGGCGAGACGCTCCCGTTCTTGATCGACCGAATCCACAAACTGGTCCAGCGGACTTGGCCACACGCCTCGAAACCGAGGCGTCACCTCCTGCAAGTTTGGCACGAGAATATCTACGTGACGACGGCCGGGATGTTCAGCCTGGCGCCCATGGCTTGCCTGATTCACATGTGCTGTGCCGACAAGGTTCTGTATAGCGTAGACTATCCGTTTTGCAGTCACGAGGACGGCCTGAAGTTTATGTACGCGTTGAGAGAAAGTGCAATGTACGTTGTTCCCTTCTTTCCTTCTTCTCTCCCTGGTCAAAAGAAATCCATTTGTGTATTGTGATGAGGACGAGCTAAACAGTACTTCGCACGGGCCTACAGGATCAACGCCCAGGACTTCGAAGCAATCGCGTACAAAAACGCCGAGAGACTGCTCGACGTGAGGGTGCCGGACGACAACGAGGTGGGTATGGAGATCGAAGGCGACGAGGGCCAGGGCGAGGTTGACCGGCGGAGCATGCCGTGGTTGACGAGCACGATCAGCTCGGGCAGCCTCAACGGGGACGGGGCCGCCTTTCCGCACAGTCCGCTCGAGACGGTCAGGGAGGAGAAATAGATTGGGCAGAGGTTGGGAAGGTCCCATGTCCGATGTCCAACGCTGCTCAACAATTGTGACAACGACACACAAGACTTACATTGACATCAACCGAGCACCACGAATGCGTCGAGCCTCTCAAACACCCAAATAGCAGACTCTCCACCCACCCACCGACCCTGCGATTCGTTGCGATCTGGCCGCCAAACACGACATGGAGGCGGAGAATGGGAAGGGAGGGATGACAGTCTTCGCCAACCGACGACACAAACCCCTTTTTCTTCTCCTTATTCGTCTTGTTTTTGTTCTTCTAGGGCCAAGCCAGAGAAATGGACAAGCAAGCAAGGGAGGAGAAAGACAACAGGGGGGAAGGAGAGAGGAAAGATCTACTTCAATATTCGTGTTTTTAACCATTTTTTGATTATTTTACATACGGAGTATATATATGTGACGAAGAAACGATTTCCCACCTCCCACTGTGGCTTTGTTGTATCCCTCGTAGAAGTTCATGTGTGTACGATGTACCTTTGTCTGAATCCGAAGAGGTTGCGACTTGAACTGGGCACATGCTCACCCCCTCGCCCACTCACGAATAGTCAGTGGAAGGACAGCATCCCACAGCATCAAAAGTGTGAGTGCTGCAAGAGTTTTTGTCATGTCTTCTTCATTTTCATTGTTTCATTCTACCGTGGGTAAGGATACGTCCAGGTCGCTATTTGCCCGGTCCTAGAAGGGTATTCCAAGTTGAGTACATTTTGACGCCAAAAACCACCGCCGCCCAACAATGCATTCCTCTTTTCTACCCAGTGCATATCAACAATTGCTTTCATACCAAATCAAAAGACGCGCTACTCAACGATTTAGAACAACATCAACCCACCACCGAACAAAAATCCTACCACCACTACACCTGCCGCCAACAAACTCGTCATCTGCATAGGAATTATGCGGAAGTTGGCATTCGCCGCATTCGATTGTCCTCCACCGCTGGAGCCAGAAGTACTCGTGCCCGTGGCCGGGGTCAAACTGAATGTCGCACTCCTTGAGGTGCCACCACCCAATTGTCCTGTAGCGGTGGGCGTGGCCGCTGTCACTTCTGGGTTGCCTGTGAAAGTCTGGGCCACACTCGCGGCCGACGCAGTCGACACAACGTTGGGGATGCTTCCCGAAGGCTGGAATGCTCGGACGTTGGAGTTTGCGTCGGTAGCGGCAAAGTTGGTCTGAGCGATACCGATTTGGTTGTTTTCTAGGTCGTAGACCACGTAGGCGCTGCGGAGGAAGGAGTCACCGAAAAGGATAGGATTACTTCCTGCGGCGTCGATGGCGAATGAACAAGCCAGATCCCCATTTTGGAAGGTTGGCTGAGAGCCGTCTGTTGTGATCAAGGGAGTAACGAATTCAGAGAGTGAGACATTAACAACAGGGCCACCTTTGCCGCCGAACTGGAATGAGAAGGTGAGATCGTCGTTGGCGAGATTGCATCGCACGACATTGCCAAATTGCGGGTCTGTCACCACACCGACACCGTTAAAGATGTTGTTTGCGATATTGTCAGGAAGCAAGGTGTCTGTGGTGCCAGAGTCGAGGATGGCGGGTTGAGGCGAGCTGGGAGAGACGTCCGAGGTCTGCCCGCCTCCATGGACGGTAAGACCGGTCCAGGCGACGGTAAAAGAATCAATAACGCCTGTTTGCGAGTCGATCTGAATGGGAAGAGAAACCAAGTCACCGTGGTATTTGTTTGTGTCGACGCCGCCGAAGAGAATCGAGCCCGTGCTGGAGTTCAAATCGTCCAACCACAGGGAATATGCGAGAGAGTTGATGAAACCCTCATTCTTCATGACGTTGATGACATTGGGGTATGTGAAGCCGTCAAGCGACGCAGAGGCCTCGCCCAACTGGAATCCAATGCCCATGATTCCAATTGCTCGGGTGTTTGCTTGCTGGGCAGCAGCCATGGTCATATTTGTCAGTTTAACTCCGCCAACCTCCAGCACATCAGAAATGTATTGTCCGACGACCTGAGAGCCGTCGACGTATTGGATCTGGAATTGGGGGAGGTTGGGGTCGGCGAAGGTGGAGGACTGGGCGGCATTGTACGCTCCAAACTGGGAGCAGCCCCCGTTTTGCTGACAGATTTGGGCATTGGCGTCAGGGAACCAAATATCTGACGAGCCGGTGTCAAGCTGCAGCTGGAATGGCTGACCGGGAGTTCCCACGGTGCAATTGATGAAGTAGAGCAGAATCTCGTTGTCCAGACCGGCCTTGATCGTCTTGGACTGACGTCGTGACAGATGAGGAGCATCCTGCGCTGGTACGCGGCGCTTTTCGAATGTGAAGCCAACAGTGCCGGAAGCCGCAGTCGCGGGCGCAATAGAAGCGAGCAGAGCTGCTGCTCCGAGGGCAGCGGTTGCAAACTTGCCCATGACGGCGAGAGAGGGGAGACTGCTTCCAAGAAGTCCTGAGGATATGGTACCAATCGAGTATTAACAATGGGAAACCAGAGAAGTCAACAGCAAAGGAACGACAACAACGAGGATGTTGATGAAGATGAAGAACACGGTGACGATGCTACAAGTAAGAAGCACAAGAGAAAGGACTGTGACTCAAAAGCAAAGAGAACAAGAGTAAGAGTTGACCAAGGCTTATACTGAGGTTGAGATGGAGGAGTTGGCAGAGGATGGGTGACGACTTGATGAGCTTGACTGCGCCTCTCTCTCCAAACCTCCAGGGCCAGGAGAAAGAGCGGACGGCGACGGGCGACGGGCGACGCAACCTGCAGCCATGACGACAAGCACGGCATGCACGGCCCAGGCCAGTCGGGAAAGGCGATTGAAGCATCTGGCAGCGATGGATGACGGGATGGTTGTCGATGAAAAAGCAACCGACACCAACGAGGGAAATTGTGGCATCACTAGCAGTTTGGCATTGGCAGATCCATGTGCCGACCAGCGAATCGCAATGGCCGCCGGCACCCCTGGAAAGAACCCCCCCTTTTAGGCGGCCTGCCCTGGAAATCTAGGCAGGCTGATTGTTTTTGGGGGGTGGTCACAGGTGGGCTTTCAGCCTTAGAGGGACACTTCGGCTGTCCTTGGGGCACCTGGCGAGCACGTCTAGGCGTCGAGGTACATAAGAGGTACATTATTACCTCGTACTTGGTATCTCCCTATTGCTCCTACTAACGTTGGACTGACTACTCGGTACACTGCGCACATCTTTCACGGCTAGACTCCGATATCCACGTCTGCAGGTCTACACACGGTAGACTGTTATGCAGGTCGTACGATTGCCGTCTGCTGACGCTTTGAAACGGACCAGGAAAAGCCCTCGTACTCTTTCGGTTTCAGACCATCAGCCAGACCCCCCCCCCCCTGGGCGCCCAAAAAGGTACCCGAGCACAAAATATTATTAACCTTGCAGCCCCCAATAATATGGAGTGCGCCTCTCGTAATCAGGCGAGCCCGAAAGGAACCGTTCATCTCGAGTAATGATTAGATTCCATCATTTTCATCATCTTCCGCTACAGCCACGCATGGAATACGCTCTCTTGGAAGTGAAAAGTTTTCCGTGTAACAACTCTTCAGTCCATATCAACCAATATTTCGGCCCCATGGCGTTTCTTGGGTTGCAAGTCTACAAAGTAGACTCACCACTCGGTGTACAACCGCACTTATGATTGGAAAGAGAAAAAGGCATCACCGGCATGTCCAGCTGGACACGCAAGCCCATCGCTTGCCACACGCTAACGAATGCACTGTGGCGGTGCCATGGTCACGACTTCTCGCACGCTCTTCCTCCGGCGGTACAGTAGGTGTTTCAACACAGATTGACCGAGGCTCAAGATATATCGCCACTATTAACTGTACTACTGTAGGTATACGAGGTACGCACCACACAGAGGGGTAATAACACGTATGTACAATCGCTAAGTTAGGCAATAACGATGCGACAAGCCACCAGAAGAGTGCCTCCGTCTATCTCGACACAACCAACGCGACTCCGGAAACGCCCATTTTTGTATTCACACCCCGTCGTGTCCCTCTCAAACTTTGGGTTTCCGCGCAACCATCAGGTACATTGGTGTGAACAGCTTCTGCTTCCCGCCAGCAACCAAACAATCAGCAGCTAGTGCCAGGCTGTCCGCCGTCTTCTGCGTGCCACGAGGCATGACCCTCAGACTCTCCCCAAGCCCAATAAATTTATGGATTAAACCCCGTCCCCACCACGTCATGCGCCCGATGGTGAAGACGTCGCCAATGCTGCCCATGTATCTGAAATCGCCTGCGAGAGGGTAGTACCACGGGATCGCGTCCGGTCTCTCGGCAAGGTCTTCGTGGTGCTCCAACTCGAAACCTGCGGCTTTGATGGCGGCCAACCCTTCCGAGACCTTGACCATGTTGGAAATGCCGTCTCCTTGCTCGATGCCAAGTCGGATCTCGCGGTGCTGAGGATTGTCGTTGTCATAGTTATCAGTCATGAGCCATTCATACACCCCAAAGACACCACCAGGCTTCAGAACCCGGAAAATCTGCTCATACACCCCCTGCAGGCTGGGCGCATGCACTGTGGCCTCAATGGCATACACAGCATCAAAGCTGTTCTCAGGAAACGACATTTGCATAAAATCGCCCTTGACAGCCGAGAACTTGTCGGCGACACCCTCCTTCTTTGCATAGCGTAACGACCGTTCGATTTGATAGTCGTTATTGTTCAGACCCACAACGTTGGCCCCAGTGAACTTGATCATTTCTCGGGCAGGTCCTCCCACACCGCAGCCGACATCCAGAACGCGCCAATTCTCCTGCATATTCATCTTCAGAGCAAGATAGTGCTCGTGACGAGCAATGGCCTTGTAGAAGGACTCTCCCGCAGCAAAGCGACAGAAATGGAACGAGGTGCCCCAGCCATATTCGTACAGGTCAGTGGCGAGGTTGTAGTAGCTACCCCGAACAGTTAGCGGGCTTGTCATCGCAGTCCCGGAAAATCAACACATACTGTCTTGTCAAAGTGGCATATTCATCTCTTCGTGCCTTTCGAATCTCTTCGGTCTCGACGGCTGCCGATTTGTTGTCCCAATGTTTGAAGTACTCATCGACGGCAGCCTTCTGCGCCGCTTTGTCCTTGGAGCGCATGGCCATCAGTCCCCCCGTGGCATCAACTGACTTGCCATGAAGCGCTTTGTTGAAGGCAGCATCGCGGGCGTGGTCCTCCTTCTCGAGGACCGCGACGGGCGAGATAGCAGAGGGGGCCATGTTCAGACAGCGGAAAGGGGGGATCTGGACAGAAGTGGAAGCTGTGAAGAACTTGAAGAAGTGCGAGTGATGCTTCTCAGCGCCTCACTTGGTAGGGGGAGAATGAGCGACAAGCGGTCAGTGACACGATCCGGAATGAAAGAGCGCTATGGGGAGCTTCTATTGGGAGTAGGTAAAAAAAAATATAGGGCCGGCTCTGTTTCCCCCGGCGCAATCACCAATGACCTGATTCTCAACTAGATCTCTTGGCAGGGGTCGCCCATGCACCTTCTCCTCTCCGGCGATCTGGACTGAATCCTTCCGCAGCAGGCCACTCCAATGGCGACTTTCACGTGATACTCGGCTCACCTTCTTATCTCAACGGTTAGTTGCGAGGCTCGTTCAGAGAAATTTGGCAAGGCTGAGTTTTCCCCGCGATTTTTATCATCCAACAACGTGTTACCCAGCATTTGTCAGGCAAGCGCTCGCCACTGGGGCACTTTTACTTGAGCCTTCCTCCATTTTTATGACTTCAATCGAGGATTGACCTACTTGATCCTGTCATTTATCTTTACCCACAATACCCCTCACCCACAATGGCGCCACCTCAGATTAAACAAGATCTGAATCGCTCTGGCTGGGAAACAACCGATTTCCCTTCCAGCTGCGAGAGTTGCCTGCCCGATAACCCTTACGTCCAAATGCTGAAAGAAGAGTATGGAGCCGAGTGCAAGATATGCACGCGCCCCTTCACCGTCTTCCGCTGGAAAGCCGATCGCACCGCCAGGACCAAGCGAACAAACATCTGCCTCACTTGCGCTCGACTGAAAAACTGCTGCCAGTGTTGTATGCTCGATTTATCTTTTGGCTTGCCTATCACGGTCAGAGACGCTGCGCTGAAGATGGTTGCACCGGGCCCACAGTCCAGCATTAACCGAGAATACTATGCCCAAGAGCACGAGAAGGAACTAGAAGAAGGACGAGGCGCAGTCGAAGCATATGAGAAGACAGACGAAAAAGCGAGAGATTTGTTACGGAGACTAGCCAACAGTGAGCCATATTACAAGAAGCAAAGACGATTGGAAGCAGAGGGATCTCAATCTGAACAACAACCGAAAGAGCAGAGACAAAGTGGCTACGGTCCCGGGCCCATACGCACTGCAGATTCTAGAAAAGCCGGAAGTGCACAGCGAGGTGCTAAGACAGGGCCTGGTGGTGCCAGAGTGGTCACCGTAGCGCGACCTCCTCAACCCGAAGATTGGCTGCCTCCATCCGACCCAAACATCACCTCGCTCTTTGTTACCGGTGTCGAGGACGATCTGCCGGAGCACGCGATTCGCACCTTCTTCACTCCTTTTGGTCAGATCCGGTCCATCGTCTGCTCCCACCGAGCCCATTGCGCATTCATAAACTATGCCACAAGAGACGGAGCCGAGGCTGCTGCTGCACACTGCCAGGGGAAAGCAGCCATTCAAGGATGCCCACTGCGAGTTCGATGGGGTAAACCGAAGCCACTTGACAACACAGACCGGGATCAAAAGATGAGCTGGGCGAAAGAGGGTCGGGAGACCGCAGCTGCTATCAAAGCTCAGCAGTCAGGTCAGAGAACTATTACCACTAGCGATAGCCAAGCTCAAAGTGAGGATGCAGGCGTTGAAGGAAATACTAGTATCACTGTCGCGCCTCCACCGGGCCAAGGGGATGTCACCTATGCCAGTTTGGCCGGCGATTGAGCTTTGGTGTGACATCAAAAATATCTTTCTTTGTACAGAATGAGCATGGCGTTATGGAACAGCATACTGCTGGCATGCGATGGCGAAGGCAAGCCACCACTGGGTATCATAGTGTGTCCAAAAAAAAAAATGAAATGAATGAACCCCATGCTCTTGATTGTTCATATGCCGCCAACCCTGACCTTTCCGCCTTTGCCGAATGGGTTTTTCACAGTGTCATTGTCGCCTTTCTCTGTGTCCTCGTGTATAGTCAGTCCTGTCCCATAGTTTAGTCTTGTATCCAACACGACAAAACAATACGCCCTCACATACGTATCACATCTGACCCCTCTACCTGCTTTCCTTGCACAACATTGTGTCGTAATATTGAAGCCACACCCTCAGCATGTGCGATCCCCTTGATTGCCTCCTCTGAGTCAGGGTCCAGTGATCTTAATGTGTCGAATCCTGTGCGTGCTTGCGTGCGGGCAGCATGGAGGAGATGGTAGTCGCCTGGAAATGCTATGCGTGTCGCTCGGAGTAGGTGTCTATAGGCCGCCAGCGCCATCTTTGTTGGAAATCAAGGTGCGGAGTGTGAACGCAAAGGTGAGGTACGCTCTACAACAAGCAGTAGTCCCTTCGCTTGAACTAGACAGTTGGCGTATTCACATCGCTTTCACATCCGCACTCTCTTTTGATACTTCCACCATCACTCCCATCCTGGCAAGTTTAGCGAATATTGGATCCACTAAACCACCAAGCACCAATAGGCAAAATGGACTCGATGGGTAAAGACCAAGCTCTCATAAAAATTATTTCTCTTCTCTTGAACACTGACCATCTTGAACCTCTAGATTCTATTGTACCAATCCGAGAACTCCTCGGCCGCCTTCAAGAATTCGGAGAGCTAGCCTCAGAGGTCCACAGGGAACTCACCCGAATTGCGCTCGCGTACAACATGGCTTCCGAAGGGCTCGTGCCGGCTCCTGCGGCAGATTGGAAGGGTGACAGCGATGTCAATCCCAACTTTCGGACCCTGGGGAAGATTTCTCCACCTGTGATGCGCAAGATTGAGCCATTCGGAGCACAGTTTCTCGCCTATGCTCGTCGCAAACGCCATGGTCGTACTTTCTCTGAAGATCAACGTATCGAAGCCCTCAAAAAAGTGAAGAAATCCGAGGACGACGATGATGGCGAGATCAGTGAGCCGGAGGATCCCTTGATGCTTGCCAGAGATGCGAAGGACTGGAAGGTAAGATTTTGCAAGAGATTTTGAGGCTTGGTACTTCACCGCTGACCCGACGGTGGGTTTAGGGACAAGACCATTACGCCGTCCTCGGTCTCTCCAAATACCGCTACAAAGCTACCGACGAGCAGATCAAGAAAGCTCACCGTAAGAAAGTTCTCAAGCACCATCCAGACAAGAAAGCCGCCGCCGGCCAGAGCGATGAGAACGATTCCTTTTTCAAATGCATTCAGCGCGCCTACGAAATTCTGACCGACCCGGTCAAGCGCCGTCAATGGGACTCGGTCGATGAAGCCGCCGACGTCGAACCTCCTACGAAGAAAGACATGCAAAAGCCCGGAAACTTCTACAAAAAATGGAATGCCGTGTTTCAGAGTGAAGCCAGATTTAGCAAGAAGACCCCGGTTCCGATGCTCGGCGACGAGAGTAGCACGCGCGAAGAAGTCGAGGAATTTTATGATTTCTGGTACAACTTTGACAGTTGGCGCACCTTTGAGTATCTGGATGAAGACGTCCCAGACGACAATGAAGGACGAGACCATAAGCGACACATTGAGAAGAAGAACGCGAATGCTCGACGTAAGCGCAAGACTGAGGACACCGCTCGGTTGAGGAAACTTGTGGATGATTGCCTGAGCTATGACGAGAGAATCAAGAAGTTCCGCAAGGCCGCGAATGCAGACAAGAATAAGAAGCGGTTGGAGAAAGAGGCTGCTGCGAAACGAGAAGCCGAAGAGAAACAGCGCGCCAAGGAGGAAGAAGAGCGAAAGAAGAAGGAAGAGGAAGAGAAGTTGAAGGCGGATAAAGAGGCAGCCAAGAAGGTGAAAGAGGCAGCGAAGAACGCGGTCAAAAAGAACAAGCGTGTGGTCAAGAGCAGTGTCAAAGACGTGAACTATTTCTCAGTGGGGGAGGCGTCGCCTAAACAGATCGACGACGTTTTGAATGACGTTGACAAGTTGCTCGGCAACGTTGACGCGGACGAGTTGGCTGAGCTTGTCTCTAAACTCAACGTTGCCGGAAAGGACGCAGCAAAGGTCAAGGAAGTTTTCTCGGAGACCACGGGTAGCCTGGTTGGAGCTGGGAAGCTGAAGGAGGGTGATTTGAAGGTCTTGAAATGAGGGAAAGGAAAAGCGCACACAGGAAACCGACGTCCCCTGTGAAGGGTTGGCAAAGCACACAAATTTCTCTCCACGACCCGCATGGGCAGAATTGCAGATTCGAGACAATGGATAGATCATATGTAGCGATTGATTCAGGGCATGGCGACGGCGGCACGGGCGTTCAAGTGTCTGGCTGGACGGGATACGCTCTAAAATGTCGATTGCAACAAGCATCTCTTTCCACTGTGCCATTGGATCCTTTTGCTCACTTGTGCCGCATATCAGCCTTACAAGTAGACACAATTTTGACAGACGCTCCGCGCTCAGAGGATTATCGAGACTACTGTGAGTGCTACATAGGTACGTACTCTGTGCCTAGGTATGATGAATGTATGCATGTAATATTCATCCTCCGTACGTGCCCATGATGCCACGAATGAGCTGAGATGAATCGTACGCATACATGCTAATAGATACAGACCTCAGATATAGAGGCGCCACCCAGCGCTTGGCTCTGCTTCCCTTGCTCGCTCGCCAGTCCCCTCACGGATTCTGCTGCATGGCCCTCGTCAACAGATCGGTGTCGATGTATGCGCGCACCTGGACGATCTTGCCAGCCGCAAACTTGCAGACCCAGCAGTAGCGCATATCGTAGGCGAGGCCTACACGCAGGAGTGGGAGAAGGTTAATATGTTCTGTATATACGTATGTACGCATGGGCATGGGTATGGGTATGGGTATCCAGTCCTGTGCTGTGCTGTGCTTGGCTCTACGAGAGCCGTGTTCGCATAGGAAGGAGGACGGTGCGCAGAGGCATTGCTTTGGATTCTTTTCCTTTCCTTTCCCCCTTTCTCTATCCACCGAGGGAGGGGTTGGAGGAAGTTGTATTGCCGTGCCCAAAGAGAATTGGAGGATTTTGGGGGGTATGACTGGATAGATAGAATAGAACAACGCACAGCATAGCACGCAAAACGACCGCAATCAGTAGAGGATAAAACGGAGAGGAACGCACCGTTCTTGCACCACGCATCCAAAGCCTCCAACTCAACCACCGCGTCCCCGTCAATCTCCTCGTCCTTCCCTTCCCCTTGACCTTCGCTTTCTCCGCCCCCCGACACAACAACATTCCGGACCTGCAGCCTCAGCGGCTCCGTCAAGACCCTCTCGCGGAGCACCTTCAACGTGTTCTCCATGAAGTCCTGCTTCGAGGTGTAGCGTGCCGACATGGGTGAGTTGCCGCAGATGGTCCAGTCGACGTTGTCGGCGAGCAGGGCCAGGGTCTCGGGCTGGCGGCCTTGGACGGCCAGCGGGGCGAAGAGGCGGGTTATTTGGGCCTTGGTGGGGGGTGCCATGGCGCCGGCAACGGGAAGAGCACGAGTGGGAAGAGTGTTCTGTCTGCTTCTTGGATGTTTTGTGGGAAAAGGAGAAGGAATGGAAAATGGGGGCGTGTTGGTAGAGGAAAGAATCCTGTATATTGAAATGCTTTGGCTGATCAAGGTTCAAAGTCGAGCTGATATATGGAGACTTCTATCGCTTAAACTTGCGGAGGAGCGCCGAACCGGTTGAACGCAGAGTGCTCAAAAGAAAATGTCATGAGCTCCTCGGCCGTCTGGTCGTTGGATTGATACACCTCTAGGTCGTACATCGATCTTTCACAAACCTCGGTCACAGCACAGTCGCCAAGCAGTAAGCCGGCGCTAAGACTCCGCACCAGTTCGAGGGGGACGTCTTCTCTGTTTTACAAATCTGATGTAATATCCAATATTGCCGTATGGGGTGTGTATAGGCACTCTACAGGGAGTGTAGTCCAACTTACTTACGCATAGATCTGATATATGCACTCGTACATAAGCCAGTTAGTCAAGAGATCTGACACGAACCTCGGGCTCCCTGACGTTGAACTGGGACCGGCTTTAACGATAGCAACGGATTTTAGGACTACCTTTTCTTCGAACAGCTCTCTGGCTTGCTTAATCGTTGCTGCTGACAAGTCTTCAATTTGCTAAGTTAGGGGGTTCCCATCAGGAAATAATGCTCGATTGACAAACAGACTGGGGCGAATGGATAAGATACGAATGACAACCGGCCATTGGTGAAACTCACACGGTGACATGGACATGGGGGGCGGGAGTCGAGGAAGAGCACAAGGTGTTGGGATCAGGATGGACGCCACTCCTCCCTTGGTTTGTTAGCACCATTGTCATTATTCTCCAAATGCTGATGCTGCTTGCTCGCAATTCGGGAGCCAAGGGCATCTCGGAGAACCGGCACGGCACATAGCTGACACTGAAGATCGTCTGAGCCATCTGCTATCGACGTCCAGACGGCGGGTATCGCGTCCAAGCGTGTCGCCCGTTGGCGGGGTCTGACACGGGCCTTGAAGCAGGAGGGAGTCTGGTATGCTTCTGTAAATAAGAGCGGTACACAATCATATACCGTATTTGAGAACGCCTGGTCCCATGTGGCAGGACCGCATTTAACCGAGAGTTCGTTGCCCATGGCGGCAGTTGGATAGATATGAGTTGGGCCAGCAACGTCATTTCCTGGGGGGCCAGCAGTGGATTAGAAGTGTTCCGTACCCCCCCAGAAGGATCACCACCGCCCTCCTTTCAAGCCGCTCAGCTTCTTCGACAGAGTCCGTGAGAGAGAGCGAGACCTCGGGCCGACCCTACCCAGTACTGAGGAAGCTTCGAGTACTTCGTACCTACGTAGACAGTCCTGGGTTGATCTGCGCAGAAATCTGCCGGCCTCCTGCGAATATGGACGCTTACATGAGTAATATGCGTTGTACTCGGTACGGGAAAGGGACTAAACTAAAAGGCTCAAAGGGGCAAGAAGGGGGAGCTTCCGTGGCGCTTGGTCAGGGTTTAACCCCGTCCCGCCCCGCCAAGCAGTCGGAAGTGCATCTCCCACTTCCTCCCAGCCAATCAAATGGCTTGCCTTGGCCGCACCTTCGAAGTGCCTCAGGAAAGGATTGTTAGGTAACTCGGTAGATCTCATGCTATTTCCGATCCTTGTGATATTAAGTTCCACTAATCCGGAGTCATGATAACTTGAGTCCATACTACTTCGGGGTGGGTACGTGCTCTACGATACCGAGTAGGCACCGGTGATCCACCCTGTGAAAAACTCTTTTTGATCGGCAATTTCCCTCGCCTGTTCCTCCAAACCAGAGGAAGCAGGGCAGGCCATCGGACAAAGCTCGGATGAGCGCGGAATACTCCTGGCCCAATCCCCCAATTCCCACTAAAAGCATCGACCGTGCAAAGGCTAATAATTAAGTCAATGTGGCCCCTCCAAGAGTGACATTTCCTCACTCTCACCCCGCGGGTCTGTCTGGATAAAGGCGACCTGAAAGTGAGGGACACATCCCCCAAGATCCTCGTTCTTCAACACGACATGGTAGGCCATACCTTTATTGTGCATCCTCAGGGCGTGAGGACTCTTCTGCTCGAACAACATACGGGGCAGCCTCTGGCACGAGTTCCAGGATCTTGGCCCCGACGCTGTGGTTTTTGGGATCTGATATGTGTTCAAGGAAGGCCGTGGACAGAGTTGGTTTATTTCTAGTCCGATCCCACCCAAGACACGCTTGGTTACTGTACGGCCAGTTATGGTACTGACCGGCGTCTAGGAGCGATGCGTACGAGTCCCAGTGAGACAGAAGATACCGCTTGATCGGAGGTCTACACTCTCGGGTCAGCCGATCCTGGCGGCAATTCCCAGCACCACAGAGAGAATACTCACATGGCACAAATGTCCGCACCTGCAGCATGTGGTTGGGCGTATTGCTGCCTCGTGGGTCTAAGCATAACAGGCAAGTCGTCGTAAGTTTCTTTGCATGGATGAATGAAATACTGGTCTTCGCTTAAGTATTCAGGAGCCACTCGGTAGAGGGTAAACTCAACACCCACCCGCATTTGAATTCCAGCAACAAATATTCCCGTCAGCTGCACGGTCAACGGCAAAGGATACGCCTTCGCCAGCTCGCAGGCCCAAGTCCAGGCAGTGTGGGGGTCTCCTTCCCGTCGCTGCCGGAAAAATAGGTCCAGGTTTGGTTTTTTGGATCCGATAAGGTCGTGGACGTTTGCATTTCCCTGCAATGCTTTCCGGGCTCCATCTCGGAAAGTCAATATTGTCTTTGACAACATGTCATCCGATTCGATGTGGTATGGGTCGCAACTGAAGATGGGCATGTTGATCTTGCTTAGCTCCACCGCGGTAAGACGTGTCGCCAAGCCTGTCCAAACTGGGTTTGCGGACGTCTGTTCTCCTTGCCGGATACCTGAGGGGAATTTTGGCCCAGCAAGAGAAGGCTCCATGGCTCTCTCCTTCGGTTCAGGTGCCGGATGAGAAGTGCCGTCATCGGGATTCCCTCGCCGAACTCTGACAGCATACTCCGTGGCCTCATCGGACTCCTTCGCACACCTTGTGGACGCTGGACGATCCGATCCAGAGCCGTCGGACTTGTCTGGCGTTGCTTGGCGGGACGATTCTTCCCTGGCGGTGTCGCTGGAAGAACTCGCCGCGGTCTGGGATGGAGCAGCTCCCGATGGCGGCCTCAGAAGTACATTAGCAATCTCCTCGAAGGTGGCGCCCTCTCTAACGGCTTGGATGGCCTCGTCAGCCTCAGAATTCCGGATCAACTCCAGGAGCCGGTCAAGAATGGCCTGTTGTTGTCGTAGTTGTTCGACGTGTTGAACGGTGTTCCTCCTTCGCCGCAGATCGCCATACTTGGAGTCCATGTCGTAAGTGCATTTGCGACCAATGTGTTTGCAAGCCGCGCAGGGCAGGGATGCGTTACACTAAATATTTGATATTTAGCTAGACCCCCGCTTTCATTTCTCCTTCTGATTCCACCGCCGCAGGTCCAAGCTTACCTTTCTTCTCCTCTTCCGGCATTGGTCACACGCTCGGGTGACGTTCTTCCTGGTCCTACCAGTGCTGGACGGAGTGCCTTCCTCAATGGGCGCTGGACCACCGCTTCCCGCCTGCGACGCGGCAGCTTCACTGCTAGGGTCCTTTGGGTGAAGTTTGCGCATGACGAACTCGTCCTCGCTGATTGTGTTGAAGGAAATATATTTCCTTCTCCTCCACCGAGCCTCAAGCAGACCTTTGCTCGCTTGCTGCGAGAGCCGCTAGTCCTTTTACGTCGATGTGGACGTGGAAAAGAAGCCCGTCCCCCATGGTCGGCTTGCATCGTGCTGAGTCCGGTTGGCCCGCTGATACACGGCACAAAGGGCGATGGTGGCGGGGAGCTTGGACCAATTAAGAACCCTGGAATTAAATCTCCGTGGATGTGCACATCTCCCCCAGCGATTATCTTGTATGTGTGCGTTCGGTCGATAAGACGCTGAAAACTAGACAGTTCTATCACGTCTGGATCATTCTGGCATCAATCGAGTCATCATGATGAGATACAACTTTAATGAAAGGAAACGGTGGGGCTCATCAGGGCACAAATGGCTAAGACAATCCCGTGGTTGAAATTGCAGTTCGTATTCAAGAGATCTTGGATCTCAAGCGACATGGTGCAGGAAGCCGTGTTTATATACAATCGGGTGCCGTCAGGGCGCCTGGACCGTTCAACTGATATCGAATTTCAAAAATTTCCAACACCACAGATCCGAGCCCAGCCATGCTGGCCGATGTCCTTCATTCCTCCATATCCAAACGCCTGTTCATGCAAGAAAGCCCGTCACATCATGCAAACCCCATATCCATTGCCATCTTATTTCTTGTTGAAGAAGCTGCTTGCCACGGACCCGAGACCACCAGAGGCAAAGTTCTGGCCGTTGGTGCTCGCATCACTGCCATTATCGCGATAACCGTGACCGTGTTTGTTATGTTTGCCCGGCTTGTTTCCGTGTTTCTTGTGCTTCTTTGCGTAGTCTTCGGTCAAGGAACCGAGAATGGCTCCGCCCAAGGCACCCAACACACCATGACCGACCTTGTGGCCACCGAAGGCACCTGCGGCGCCACCGGCTGCGGCGCCAAGAAGTCCGCGATCTGCTTCAGGGCCTTGCGGGTTGGTGCTGTTGTTGTAGTACGCTGTGTTGGAGCCGCCTTGTTGATGGGAGTTGTCGGCGTAGGAAGAGCCGCGGGTGTCGGGGTAGTAATTTTGAGGGTGGTGATATGCTTGAGGTTGATATGATCCAGAGAAGCCTTCGCTGGGGTAGGAACTCTGGCTGTGGTATTGGTTGTTATAGTCGTAGTTTTGGGAGAAGGCGAGATGTTGATCGTAGGGGCCCGACATTGTTGCTGGTGTATCGGTGATGAAGTGGGCAGACAGGGGTTTGATTGTGATGTGGCGCGATTGCTTGTCTGATGTTTTGGTGATTGGATGATGGCGAATGAAACGATGTGGTGAAAGAGAAGAAGGGACAGTATACTTATATAGTTTCGTCTTACCCTTGCTGCCTTGATCGACAAGAAATGATGGTGTGTGGAACCCATACGTGTGCAAGGGGGCGTGCGTTCCCCAGGTCCAACATCCAGTCAAAATACTCGTCGGCCTAACGTCCTTCCCCATCCCACGCACGAAAGGACCACGCGGACCATCGGAGTTCTCATCATCAAATGTTCTGGAATGTTTCCGAATTCGCGCGAGATGATGGAAGCGACGGGTATATCATGGCGGAAATGTTGAAGAGGCGAGGCGGATTTGGGCAGTTGGCAACTGGCAAGGCTAGTGGCCTGAATATCGATGATGATTGGTTGTGGCGCAGCGAGGCGCAGGCGCAAGGCTGTGCACCAGGCAAAAGTCTCCGATTCGCCACTTGTCAACTTCCAAGTTCCCCACGAGCGCAGCATCAAATCACTTCTTTCTTACACACTCTCTGTCTTCGAAAGGATGAAAATCAACAAGAGGCGCGGCTCGGAGGATGCGCAATTGGCCTATCCACATTGTTGCTTCTCCACACAACAACCTGTTCCCGATACGTTAGGATGATAGAAGCGTCTCTTCCGCAGGCCTCAACCATCATCTGCATTTGGCGAGTCTGCCTGATCTTCATGACGTTCTGAGATATTCCCGGCTCCTTGCTCCTCCTATCTTGACTTGGCTAGTGTGGAGATCTCCGTTCGATTCGACATCTAGTCTCGTGAACGCTCAGACGAGAAGCAGAGACGGACAATCAACTTTACCATTTGAATCGCTGGACTGAGTCCACTTCGACAGGGAGGGCGCCTCGCCTCCAGGCACATTATCTGGCCTCAGGACGGAAGTCTCTTCACCACCGTGTCCCCTTTGCTCTCGCCATCCCTGCGCAGCTGAGGACAGCCGCAAGGCAGAACTATGGAAGCTGATCCGTTTCCGAATATGGATGGAAAAACGAGAATGGTACAGGCACTTCTCTTTGGGAGGAACTCCAGGTCTATCAAAATGCGTGGACTTTATTCTTTCTGACTTTTACCCCCCGTCTCAGTACGATTTAGGTAGCCCAAGCACCCTTTCTCCGATGTAGTTCTTGATCATCTCTCGACTGACAGGTGCGAGCCGTGGGATCATTATCTCCCTCAAATACCTCTCAACATGATACTCCTTCGCATACCCCATTCCACCATGCGTCATGACGGCTCTTTCACAGGCTCGGAATGCCGCCTCGGCAGCCAAGTATTTGGCCGCGTTTGCATATTCCCCCGTCTCGTATCCAGCATCATACATTCTTGCAGCCTGGTAGATCATGAGTCTGGCGGCTTCAAGCTCCATCCAGCTCTCCGCCAGTGGGTGTTGAATAGCTTGATTCTGCCCAATCGCCCGACCAAACACTACCCGCTCCCCAGCATAGAGCGCGGCCCTTCTCAAGGCGGCAAACCCTGTCCCCAGTGCTTCGGCCGCGATCAATATTCTCTCGGCATTCATCCCATGCATGATCATCTTGAAACCGTTTCCTTCCTCTCCGATCAAATCCTCCTTCGGCACCTTCCATCCGTCGAAAAACAGGCTGTTGGAATCGACCGCCGCCCTGCCCATCTTGGGGATCTCCTGTACTTCGACCTGTTTTCGATCAAGATCTGTATAAAACAAGCTTAACCCTTGGCTGGGCTTTTTGACTTCCTCGAGAGGGGTCGTCCTCACGAGGATGAGAATCTTCTCCGCCACCTGCGCCGTGGAGATCCATATCTTCTGTCCGCTCAGCCGATAGAAGTTCCCGTCCCGGACAGCTCTCGACTGCAGCCTCAAGGTATCCAAGCCCGTATTCGGTTCCGTGACGCCGAAACACGCTCTCTCCCTCCCTTCGATCAACGGCACCAGCATTCTCTTCTTCTGCTCCTCCGTTCCAAACTTCCTGACCGGTTCCAGCCCAAAGATATTCATGTGCACGGCACTCGCACCCGCGTATGCTGCCCCTGACTCCGCGATCGTCTGTACCATGACGGCGGCTTCTGCGATCCCTAAATCGCTTCCTCCGTATTCAGAGGGCATGCAGATGCCTAGCCAGCCATCCTTGGCGATCGCCTGTTGGAACTCGGTTGGAAAGCGGTGTTCGCGGTCCGCGGTGAGCCAGTATTCATCCCCGAATTTTGCGCACACTTTGCTTATGGCTTCGCGGACCGTCCGCTGGGAGTCTGTGAGATCCGGATCATGGAGTTGAAGGTACTCCGTACCGCGAGCAGCAGCCCGATGGGTTGTGGAGAATGCCGAAGATGGTGAGCGTGGTGGTAGAGGGCAGTATGCTTTCTGTAGCGGTCCTGTCCTCGCCCTCCTTCGGATCCCGTAAAGTAGATTCGTTACCGCTCTTTTAGAAGCCATGTCGAAAGATCGAAGTGCCGTACCATGTGCCAGATATTCCAAGCTTCGTTCTAAAACCTCCCACCTCGTCACTGTCAACGGAGTGCTCACTGGTCCTCGTCAAAACGATGCAGATTGACAGAAAGCAGTATTCCACGTCAGAGAAGCATTGATTAAGGAACTACTTCGTTGGTCCCTACCACACCAGCCTAGGCGAAAAAGCAGCTGCTGAGTCTCGCCGGTACAAGCTTCTGTCAGCCGTTAGACACTAGAATGGAAGCCCTGTGTGCTCAGGCTTACTTACGAGCTGTTTGTGCGGACAGTTGACCTAGGTACTTGCCTGGGTCTGCCTAGGTCACTAGGTGTACCCCCGCATACAGCCTCGTCAGCCTCGGTCCATATGTTGCTTACCCCAAGCCCTCCCGTTAGCCCACCCAATGCACACATTCGTGTTCCAAGGGAAATGCCAGTACATAACAGCAGGGGAGTTGAGCAGGGGACAGTCCAGAGACCATCTGAAAAGTCACCTGAGTCTCGCCCAGTAAGTCTTCTGAGAAGGGACAAAAAAAGGAAAAAGAAGATTGGAGTGTGTGCCTCTGTGGATTCGATGGTTCGGCGACAATAATGACAACAAGACCAGCACGACTGTTCCGACGGCACGCGTTGGCAAAGCTCCGTTCTGGAAACTTGACAAACTATTCTTCAACGTCACGGCCACCTATACGAAGATCACTGTCCACTACTCCCGGCAAGTCAGCCTCCCACAAACAACTACCCAACCGTCTGCCCCTCCAGGGTCTCAAGATCCTCGACCTCACGCGCGTCCTTGCCGGCCCCTTCTGCACGCAGATCCTCGCAGACTACGGCGCTTCGGTCTTGAAGGTCGAGCAGCCGGGGATCGGCGACGAGACGCGGCAATGGCGCACGCACAACGAGTCCCAGAAGTGGAAGGATCAGTACAAGCTGATGAGCCTGTACTTTGCGGCCGTGAACCGGAACAAGAAGTCCGTGACCGTCAATTTCAAGGACGAGAGGGGGTGCGAGATCGTGAGGAGGCTCGCGAGAGAGTGGGAGGACGGTGTCGACGTCGTGGTGCACAACTTTTTACCCGGCAAGATGGAAAGCATGGGCTTGGGGTACGAGCAGTTGAAGACGGCCTTGGGCGGTGATGCCGGCGAGAAATTGATCTACGCCGCTGTTAGCGGGTATGGTCCGTCCGGCCCAAGTGCGCAGAGAGCCGGTTATGATGCTATTGCGCTGGCCGAGGCCGGGTTGTTGCATATCACCGGCCAAGAGAGCGGGCCTCCGTCAAAACCTGGCGTTGCAATGGCTGACTTGTGCAGTATGATCCCCTTTCTGACAGACTGTTTCCTTTTCCTAACAAACTTCATTGTCACATCCCCCCCATTGCCGGTATAGGCTAACAAAGGTTGGCAGCGGGGTTGTATACCCATGGCGCTATCCTTGCGGCCTTGTATCAGAGGGACAGGACTGGAAAAGGCTGCTTGATCAATGGGAGTCTGTTTGAGAGTAGCCTGAGTCTGCTCATTAATGTTGGATTGGCGAGTCTGAATCTAGACCTTAATAAAGGTCCTGAGCAAAGGCGAAGAGGAAAGAGACTAGGTTTAGAACATCCTAGTTTGGTACCCTATGGAGGGTTTGAAACGAGGGACAAGAAGATGGTGTACGTGGCGGCGAATAACAACAGACAATGGAAAGGCTTTTGTGGACGCATGGGTGTTGCTGGGTTAGGTGAAGACGAGAGATTCAGCACGAACGACGGGCGGGTTGAGAACAGAGCGGAGATCAATCGGATTCTGCAGGAGAAGTTCCGGGAAAAGACGAAAGATGAGTGGATGGCTGTGTTCGAAGGGAGTGGATTGCCATATGGGGCGATTAACGATGTGGTTGAGGCATTGGAACATCCTCAAGCCCAAGCTCGAAATATGGTGTTCGATGTGGAGGATTTTGAAGCGGCAAGAGATGGTGTTCTCAAGTTGATTGGACCAGCCGTGAAGTTTGAGGGAGCACAAATGAATGTGAGGCTGAAGCCACCGCTGTTGGGCGAGCATACCGAGCAGGTATTAGGAGGGCTTGGATATGCCACTGATGAGGTCGCCGAGTTGAGGAGGGCTGGAGTCGTCTGACCAAGAGTAATGGGTTTGGACAGGTAGATATAAATATAGATCGAAAGAGAATAGAAACGGGTAAATTTGCTCAGAGACCATCGTGGAGATCAGGTAGATCTAGTCTTGTTGCGATGATAGTACAAGGACAATCCATTTCCTCGCCACTGGAAAATGTACAGTGCTTTCATGTTTTTGTGATGCTTGAACCACTTCTACACCAACGACCCCCGGCACCCAACAAACACGCATCAGTGTGCGTCAGGTTGGGCGCAAATGTAAGTGATTGCTTGGTCGACTTTGAGGCTATCAGCGACATCCATAGAAAGGTGTAATTGATATTACTTACCACTGTGAATCGCATCAGCCTCCTTGTCCGGAATCTCAATGCTGAACTCTTCTTCAATGGCCATCACGACCTCGACGGTATCCAAGCTGTCCAACCCAAGATCATTCTGAAAGTGTGCCGTGCCGCTGATCTGAAATGACGCGTCAGGACAAGGTTGAACTCACGTCGCAGTATCAAGTTACCTTTGTTGAATCTGTGACCTGCGAGAAGTTAGTAATTGGACAACCACAACAAGATGTAGATGCGCACTTTGTCAAAGTTCTTCAAGAGATCCATTATCCTTCCTTGCACCTCCTCTTTCGACAGGCCGGCAGGCGCTGAGTAGTATCGTATGCTTGGAATAACGAAGGAGGGAGTAACTCGTGATGACTGTAGCAGGGAGGTAGAGATTCGAGATCGGAAAGCAGGTAACTGTCGGGAAACCTGTGTCCTTGTGGCTGCATACAGCGCTCTTGCGGCGCCTGCCCGAATCATCTTGACCTTGAGAACCGAATGGGATGGACAGAGGTAAAAGGAGAACAGCAATCCTGGTGGAGGCGGGAAGAAGCCTTCGCTGGTTGTAGGTAATGATTGAATTTCTGGATGGAGATGGTAGACAATTGCAGCGAAAGCTTCGGAAAGGGAAGAGCTTGTGCTGGTCACGTGAAGGCAGCCAATCATATCGCAGTCAATCCTATTACAGCATCAATGACCTCCTCTCAATTACCCAGTACATTCTGTACCACGGCTCTTCTCTTGCGCTCGCCACACATCGTCAATCCCAGGTTGCAACTTGTACGGACGATGGCGTCGTCGCTTCTTCCAGCATCGCGGCTCGTCGCCAGGCCATTGTCAGCTTCATCTGCCATCCTACAACAAGCCGAACGATCGCCTTTCTTTCGTGCCGCCACAACAGCTCAGTTTCACTCTTCAAGTCCCAGAAATGCCTTACCTTCAGGGCCCCCGCCGCAGGGCTACAGACTCCCACGACCAAAAAGATTCTATGAGGGCGAGGGGGTGATGGACAAAGCTAGCAATTATTTTCTTCTCACCGAGATGCTGAGGGGAATGTATGTGGTGTTGGAACAATTCTTCAGACCACCGTATGTCCTGGCAATCCGTTGAGGGAGGTTTGAAATAACTTGAGAGAGCTCTGCTGATATTGAGGCTGCAGCTACACAATCTACTATCCCTTCGAAAAAGGGCCTATCTCACCGCGATTCCGAGGTGAGCACGCATTGAGGCGCTATCCCTCTGGCGAGGAAAGATGTATCGCCTGCAAGCTCTGCGAAGCTATCTGCCCCGCCCTAGCCATCACAATTGAAGCCGAGGAAAGAGAAGACGGCTCGAGAAGAACTACTCGTTATGACATCGATATGACAAAGTGCATTTACTGCGGACTTTGCCAGGAGAGCTGCCCCGTTGATGCCATTGTCGAGACACCCAATGCCGAGTACGCAACAGAGTACCGCGAAGAGCTCCTGTATAACAAGGAGAAGTTGCTCGCCAATGGTGACAAATGGGAGCCTGAATTGGCTGCTGTGGCAAGAGCGGATGCACCTTACAGATGAAAGTGTTACTGGAAAGGCTCGTTGCGCTCATTCTCAAATTGTACATAAGCTGTGAGACAGCATGAAGGAGCAAAGTGGCCTGGCAGCGAAAGTCACGTAAATTGCGTTTATCCAACAGAGGCCTTTTTCATGTGCTTTAATTGTCCATTATTCAACTGGCTTAAGTCGACAAAATTCTGCGCCTGCTTAGCAGCCTTGAACTGGAATTGGAATGGCCACAAGCTGTGTTCCTATCGCACGGTCTCCCTGGCGCAAACCTGGTTCCAGATATCATCCCAACGCGCGCATCGTCAACTCAACTCTGAACACTCATGTTAACCGTGATGTTCGCTTCTGACGAAAAGGGACGAGGAACTTACACTGCAAATGTACCCGCACTGACAGGCATAGCCCTCACCAATGTCGGCCCGATACCCTTCCAAAATCCTCTCATCCCGTCGACCTTCCACGTTTGCGCAAAGCAATCTCTCATGGTCTTGTACCTTTGCTCCTTCCCAAAGCCGTCGCTCTGCATCTTACTCTTGACCACATCAAAGGGGTAACTGGCGATCCACAGCGCTTCACCGGCAAGTCCTCCGTAGAAGGCTACTTTTGGAGAAGAAATATCTTCGCGGCGGACGTTGTTGCGTTTTTGGTCTAAGGCCATCAGGTATTCGAAGGTGAGAAACCAGACGCCGTAGGCTTGTGCTTCTCGGTAGAGTGTGACCGCTTGGCCGCGGTAGAGGCCTCGTAGGATGCCTTCGTGAGCGGAGAGCTTCTTTATACAATCTAAGGGCCCGTTGTAAAGGCGGGCAGCACCGTGTGGTTGAGTCTGTAGACGGATACGCACATGCTCGATTGGGCCAGAGAGAACTGAGTTGGTTAAACCAGCGAAGGCCCCTGCCAGGTAGTATTGGCCATATGATAGATCTGCTGGATGGTTGGCGCGGAGGTTTTGTTCCTCGAATGCTCGTCTAGCATAGTGGAAGGCGCCGAACTGGACGGAGACACAAGCCCCAATGCCAATTAAAGGAGTGAGTGTGCCTTTATAGAATGCCAGCGGTCCTTCGTTCTGGAGGATTGATGATGCACATGATAAGGCGCTGGGGTAAGTGGTTGTCGTCTGAAGGCGGACTTTGACGATATCTAGGAGATCATTCATGAGATATTGCTGAGCAGAGGCGCAAAGGCTATAGTCCTTAGAGCTTACCGAATGGTTGACCTGGGATAGAAGGTTAGTGCATGATTGAGGAAGAACTAACACAACCAGAGCTGTCGAACTCGACAATCAAAGTCATCTCTTTGAAGCAATTGGCAGGGATATCTCAATCCCCGAAGCGTTGTCATAAAGACCACAGCAAAATCAATCACATCCAAACTCACCTAGCAGAACCTGGGCGACACCGCCAGCAGCGCCGGCAAACAGATCTTTGGCGGTTCTCACCCAGCTGGTGTTTCCAACCTCATGTGCCTCAATTGCTTCGGCACTATCCGCCATCTTCTGATTCTTCTGCTCAGTCGATCCCCTCAGCGCAGGCTCACCTCATTTCGACAAGATATGAAATTATCGGGTACCGGTTTCAGTATTGAATTCTTTTTCCTTCAGGGCACGACTGGGCACGCCATTCGCTAGCCTCTGTCGGTCGATATTCCGTCGAGGTCGCGGGCTTGGCCGCTGATTCGTGATTGGCTCTATTGCCTGGATTTGGGCTGAGGGGTGGAATGTTCGCTGTGGTGTCCGACAAGGTAAACACAAGTCAGAATGGCATTGAGTGCATATTTGTCGGTCATGTACAGCGGACTAGGCACTCGAATCCAATGCAGGCTTGTGAAATTGAGGTGTGGCACAGCATGTCGTCAATGAGAATTGCGCTTGACGGGGTTTGTGCGCTACAGTATGTGCCTGCGTTTTGATAGCCTATGCTTCCCCCGAACCGGATCCGCCACCAAAAAAGTTATAACAAGTAGATACGAAGACAATGCAGCGTGTCTCCTGTTGAACTCAGTATTGAGACTAAACCATCGACCCGAGTAAGGCAACGTCGACCCAGCATGCGCAGGGCCGTGACGCAGAAGGTATGTGCAACAATTATTCTCCATTCCACATTTTGCGAGATACTGACTGGTTGGTGTTAGTTACTACAAGGTCAAGATATCTGCTTTTTCTGCGCCTTTCGATACGCTGTCGAGTCTCGACATGTCAATCCACTTCAACTTCAGCGCCGCTTCTATAGGGCTGCTGCCCCATCAAAACGTCCGGCTGGAGCTGCAGCCGCCCGTATAGAAGAAGAGGACGATGATCTCCCTGCGCCAGCGGTGCCGGCGAGAGAGCTTTTGGGTTGGAAATGTCGCTGCAATCATATCAACAAGTCTGCAAGGTCGGAGTGTACGATATGCTTGAGTCCTCGTCCACAAAGGCCCGAAATGGTCTACGCGGACCCTAGTCCTTTTTTCCCGCCGTCGCCTCCTCACCCTTCTATCTCTTCATCGCATGGTTCACCCAAAGCCGGCCACTCTGGCTCCTCGAGTGAAGGCTCAGTATCGGAGATCCTTTCCCGCGTGCAATCGGGACCCCGAGAAAGATCGCGCGACGAACCTCCGCTCAACTCACGATCGCGCCTTGGCCAATCACAGCGCAAGGAGCAATGGTCCCCGATGAGCAGGGGTCGGAGAGACTATAATAATAATAACGTTGCTGGCGAAAGAAGTAGCAGGAACAATGTGTCCCCGCGCGAGACCCCCACCGGGTCCCAGCGTCCACTTTTCAGATACTCGAATCTGCGGAAGCCACCTGCGGAATCTGGATTAGGAAATGTCGATAATGGGAATGGAGTTCAGAGGGAGCCTGGAGTCTACTCGCCATTATCGAGGATAGGTACCGCTCTAAAGTACCGCGGGACCGAGAATCCGACAGCTGGAGAGCCACGGCGGTCGGGAGCTTCTGCGGCAGGAATTGGGTCGCCCGCAGAAAGAGGCAGCCGCGAGACTCAAGCACTGAAACCCATGAGACGAGACTTCCCCAGGCGAACCCCCCAAGGATCCGGGGCAGGCAAAGACCCAGGAGTTAGGGTTTCTCGAGACAACCCCTCGATCTGGCGACCTGGATCGGCGGGTACTCCTCAACGAGCATTCGACCCAAGAACGAGTCGAGACAGACGTGTAAAGAGAGTTCCTGAAGGGTCCGAAGAGCCAGCTATTCCCGATCAAGAACCTGCTACACTGGTAGAGACCGAGCTTTCAGAGGATGCGGAAGACGAGAGGCGCAAGCGAAAGCTCGTGGGTATCAAAGACCCTGACAGGAGAGCTCGACTTTACGAAATCGAGGATGAAGAGTCAGTTCAGGTTTCACGAAAAGTTAAACTTCCTACCGCGAGGAGGAGCGGTATTTCCAGGGCAGGTTCGTTGGACTTCCATTTTGACCCAGATCTGGCCGAGGAATTTTCCGATGAAGGGAAAGCGAGGCGGAAAAAGAAGGGAAAGCAAGCAAAAGCGAGGCAGCAGACAACAGCGAGACCAGAGATAATCTTGCCGGAGTTCATAAGTGTTGAGAAGCTCGCACAGGGACTTAAGGTGAGGCTTCCGGACTTCATTGACAAGCTTGAAGAGGAGGGATTCGAGGGTGCTAGGTACGACCACGTTCTGGACTCGAGCACATCCGCCATGTTTGCAGAAATTTATGGCTTTGAAGCGATTATCAAAACCATTGATGACACAGGCGATATCTTCCCCCGCCCTCCAGCGGAAGACTCCTCAGTGTTACCCCCTCGACCCCCAATTGTCACCATAATGGGTCATGTCGACCACGGAAAGACTACTATTCTCGATTACTTCAGGAAGGCGAACGTGGTGGCTACCGAACACGGAGGCATTACTCAACACATCGGAGCCTTCTCCGTCACAATGCCCGGATCAGAACGCAATATCACGTTTCTCGACACTCCTGGGCATGCTGCATTTTTGGAGATGCGTCGAAGAGGTGCCGTTGTGACCGACATTGTTGTTTTAGTTGTTGCTGCAGACGACAGCGTCAAAGCCCAAACGATAGAAGCCATCAAGCACGCACGAGAGGCTGGAGTGCAAATTATTGTGGCAATCAATAAGGTTGACAAACCCGAAGCCGACATTGAACAAGTCAAGCGAGATCTGATGCAACACGAGATCGTTGTGGAAGACTTTGGTGGAGAGTATCAAGCTATTCCAGTGAGCGGAAAGACAGGCCAGGGCATGGGAGACCTGGAGGAAGCCATTCTCACTTTAGCTGATGTTGCCGACTTCCGCGCCGAAACCGATGGACCTGCGGAAGGCTGGATCATCGAGAGCAAAGTTGGCGCCACGGGTCGTGTCGCTACGATTCTCGTGCGTCGTGGAACCCTGAGACCGGGTGACTTTATTGTCGCTGGTACCACCTGGGCTCGTATTCGAACCCTGCGAAACGATTCAGGTGCATTGATTGATGCTGCACCTCCTGGCACACCTGTCCAAATTGATGGCTGGCGAGGAGAAGACCCTGAGGCAGGCCTGGAGGTGCTGCAGGCCGAAAATGAGCAACGAGCAAAAGAGGCGGTTGGAGTGAGAAAAGAACGTGAGGAAGCGGCTTGGGAGATGGACAATATGACGGCAATCAATGCGACACGCGCAGAGGAAGCTGTAGCTCGAACCAAAGTCCTCGAGTGGGAGAAAGAGCAGGGATACCTGTCTATGGGCTACAAAAGGCGTCCCAAGGACAATGAAGGCTGGATCGAGAAAGAGTCTTCGGGCCCTCAACTTGTCCATTTCGTCGTCAAAGCCGACGTGGCTGGCAGCACAGAAGCCTTGGTTGCTGCGGTTGGTGGAATTGGCAACAACGAGATTCGGGCAAACATTATTCACAGCGGGACGGGAGGCCTGACCGAGTCAGACATCAAAATGCTGGCTGCGACCGGCGAAGTTGCTTATGCAATCTCATTCAATCAGCCCATCGACAACGACATACGACAACTTGCGGCGGCGGCCCGGATACAGATCCTTGACCACAACATTATCTACAAGGTCACCGACGATGTCACCGAGAAAGTGAGTGCAGAATTGCCTCCAATTGTGACTCAACGCGTCTTGGGAGAAGCAGAGGTTGGAGATATCTTTGACATCAAAATCAAAAAAGGAACAATGAAGATTGCCGGCTGTCGAGTGACCAATGGGACTATCCGCCGCTCGGAAAAGATTCGAGTCTTGAGAAAAGGCGAGGTGATTTACACTGGTAAGTTGTGCCCCAGGATCAAGGTTGCCAGGTCGACTAACGAAGCTCTAGGCATGCTTAACTCATTTAAAAATATCAAGAAGGATGTTACAGAGATGCGAAAAGGCTCCGAATGTGGTATGGGCTTTGAGAACTGGGAGGCATTCGAAGTGGGCGATCAGATCCAGTCTTTCGAAGAAATCAGTGAGAAGCGAGCCTTGCATTAGCGCCTGTGCTGGGTCCAGGCAGGACGATTGTTTCCAGAAGGAGGCTATGGAGCTGGCCACAGAAGCAGCAAGATGAAACAAAACTGTGGAGCTGGCGGCTCTGCAAGGCCGCAAGGCTGGCGCCCTTTTCCAGATGCACTCCCAGCCAATCAATGTCCTCCTCTCGGCCGGTCTTGGCACCAACTCCGCCCCGCCAACTTGCATCTCGGACCAGCTGAGCACCAACCATTCCGGTCTCTGTTCTTTGTCAGAAACAAAGGCCACTTCCTAAACCGACGATTTGCGATCACCATTTTTGTTTCACAGCATAGAAGAAACATGTTTCAATGAACAGACATAGAACCAGATTAGACAACGGGAGGCCGCCTTCGAGGAGTCGCCAATTTGTTACGCGCTGGATCATGATACTTCAAAAAGGTCTGTCGAAGTATCTGGGAACACGTTGCGCACGCACACATCAAATCTTCTCTCATACATCTGTATCTGTTTGCATAGCCGAGGAGTTCCGCGCACAATAATATTTCCTCTGCACGCAGGCGTCATTCTAACAGCTTGATTAATCCTTCTCCTCCACCAACTACACATTCAGTACTGCAATTACCTTGGCTTGAGATACTGCTGGACAGTTATGCATACGGTCATACTCACCCTCCTTTTTCTGTTGACACCAATCTTGGCTGGTCCAATTCGGAGGTGTGTCCCCGCACTCGTTGTCGGTATTCGTTAGCATGTTGACTTCCTTGCAGGCCCGATAACGTAATACGTCGTTTGAATCAACCACAGAAACGCTATGTAGTAGACAACCTACTCTCAGTAACCCATGGACTACTGAGGAGGCGACAAGCTCCCACAGATCCTGCAAATAAAGCAGCCGCAACGCAAACAGAGTCGAGCGCCAACCCGTTTGCCACCCAGACAGGGAGTGGAACAGAGAATGGAGCGGTCCCTGCTGTTGGCGTGGGAGGAGACAATACCAGCCTGCTCAGCCTGCTGACGCAAACTACGATCGAAGTAGCCACTCAGACGGTTGCACCTAGCGAGGCGACCGCTTCTACAACAGACAACTCCACCGCCGGACAGCCCGCATCTTCCGACGGCTCGGGGTCCTCAGATAACACATCTGAAACAGTGGGTTCTGGAACGGCTATTCAACCCAACGCGGCGCAGACCGGAGCACAGGAGCAATCGACCTCAACCGTCACCGTGCAAGCCCAAACAACAATCTTCCAGACTGTATTCGTTACTGCTGAAGTCACTGCATCAACTACTGGCGCTCCCGCTGGGATTGCAACAACGGCGACCACCCCGTCAGCCACCGTTGCAGAAGCTTCCCCTCCTGCGTCGAGTACCGGAGCCGGAAATCAAGGAGACCAACAACCTGCCGCTGCTGTAACAGTTGTCTTCGTCACTCTCAGCCCAACCTTCACCGGTCCTATAGCCGGATACACGACACTCACGCCAGACGCGAACGGCAACGCCGCCAGCACTACTGCCACCGATCAACAAGGGCTGCCATCGACAACCGCGGCTTCTGGCACCACGACCCCAATCCCTCCAGAACCTGCGACAGCCGCAACTACTTCGCCATCATCGCCCGTCCCGGAACCAGCTGCTGAAACAGTCCCAACTATATCGACTAGCACCGAACCGGTGGCTTCCTCTCTAGCAACATCATCATCATCATCATCATCATCATCATCATCGCCTTCTGAAGCAACAGCGACTTCGGCAACGGATGGATTGGCCGTCGTTCCAGTGACGCTCAACCCCACTCAAGCTCAGATTACGGTTACCGAGACCATGACTATCACTGTTACTGCGCGATAGGGCATATGGGGAGAGAGGAAGGAGGGAAGGGAGGGTGAGCTTGTACCATACAGGACTGTACATAGTTGTTGGATTAAATTTACGTGCCTGTTTAGAGCGCAATGCATAGATGAGTGACACCATTGGTCATGAACGGAGGGAGAGATTATCTTGGTTCAAGAGCCCTCCCAGGACCAGCTTGGCTACACCACGCAAAGGCTTGATCGAAGCTCTGGGAGAATAGAAAATTGTGTTTCTACGTATCTCTCTATATGTGATTGATTACATGTACTGGCATAGAACCTCTCTCGCTATCCGTTTGCAAGCACTTGTCAACCTGACACGCAAAGCATTCCGCAGTCCAGACACGCTCACATCGCCTCGGGCGCTTGTCAGCTGGCGCGTTCTGAAGGCCTTCAGCCGAGGCCCTTGCTTGACAGCCCCTTCTGTCACCTATACAAGGGATAACAGGACGAGATAGTGGTCGAGGGTTCCCGATCGTAGAAGCTCTAGTTTATAAGGAGGTGTCACGGAACCCGTCTACACCTGACGGATTTAACCTGACCGTCGAGGCCGCTGCCACTTGACCACTCTAACACCTCTACTTTACCTCTTGATGATTATTGGTTCAATATAGTCGTTCTGCCTCTGATCTTGTCGAGTAGATTGTGAAGGCCAAGATTTGTCAGGGGGACCTGGACGAGTGGATTGTGAGGTCACTGGCTTGTCGGTAGGGTCTGGTCTGGTATTTGATAAAGAGACACGTTCTTCGACGTGAGCCTTGAACATTTGCTCCGGACCACTTTTTGTGTGTGATATCGGAGGCGTGCTGGGGGGACATTAGTCTGTCGTCATCTCAGGCCGATTCGGTCCTTCGAATCGTGGGTGAAGGCGGACGGAATGGAAAGTCCCGCATCATCGCAGGGCATCGACCATATAAAGTCTTGCTCTCGTCCTTCTTCGAACCTGGCGCTGTCGCCGCATCCTTCATTCTCGTCAATTCATCTCCAAGCTCTTTCACTCTTCTTTGCGAGACCATGTACATTCTCGCTATGGCGTCCTCGTCTTGAGTGATTGGCGATGCCTGTGGCGTCGGAAAGTCCTCAGAATTTGTAGCTTCATTTGCGGTATTTATGCCTTTGCCAAAGGTCTTTTCCCCCGTCGAGTTGCTTTCGAGCTTGACTTTGTTTTCCTTGTGGTCCGCGCTGTCTTCTGCGAGAGTTGTCCGTTGATTCAGTAGGTCCTCCAACAAACTGACAGAGTTGCGAATCACGAGAGCCCGCTCCTCTGAAACAGTCTTCGCCTGCTCAATTGACTCTTTGAGCTGGGTAATAGCGAGGTTGTTGGAAATTGTCTCAATGTGTTCACCGAGCCTGAGGAGCGCTGAGGAGCCTGGCGGGTGGCTTCTGGTTCCGACCTCGTTAGACGAGTCTTGCTCCTCTTCCTCGACTTTCGATTGTAGGTGCGCCTTTGTGACAGTGGCGTTCACCAACTCCACAATAGCATTTTGCGCTCTTGCAAACTGAGTTGCTGCATCTGCTTTGGCCTGTTTTGATGTTCTCTTGCGTCTATGCGCCCGAATCTTCTTGTCCGCATACAGAACACTCACCAAGAGGTTCATTGTGGTCTTCAGATACTCGACCTCGGCAGCGAGGAGGTCAACCTTTATTTTCTTGAAATTCCACTCCATCCTTTGTATAAAGCTAATACTATCTTTCTTTTCGGGCAGCAGATTCTCAATTCCGGCGAACAGATCGCAAGATTGATTGTAGATCTCATCGACGAGCTTGAAGGCCTTTTGCGAGTGGATCGGTTCGTCGTCATTGATACGTTGCGCAAGTAGCTCCAACACATCAGCGTAGAGCGTCGCATGGCGGGCGATGTAGTCGGTCTGTTCCTTGGCAGACGCAGTGGTTGCTCCGAACGTGTAAAGCGTCGAAGTCGGTTGAATACCGAAGCTTGCAGTGCCTACTAATGAAGCTGCGAACCCAACCTCGGCCATCGTTCAGTAACAGTGGGAGTAGCCACTGATATATAGTATATAGACTGTTGCGGGATTCAATGTGGAATTGTGTATTGTTGAAAGACGAAGAGATTAAACGGGAGTCGCCGAATGTAATATATATTGTTGTCTGTGCGGAATAAGATCTTACCGCCAACCGGAGCCTCGTGCCAGCCTTGTGCCAGCCTCGTAGTGTCAAGGGCATTGTTGAGGCAATTAGAAGAGATTCTACGTAAGCCAGCTTAAACTGAAAACAGGAGCCGTAGATTTTGACAACCCAATTTCAACGGTGCCATCAGCGCTCTTTATGCTCGGGGGAATAGTCTCGCCTTTTCTCTCGAGTACGATCTTGGGTGGTCCTTCGGTGGCAAGGTCAGGTAGCTTGTAGAAGAGCCTTCCAGATCGACTCAGGAACTGCTCAAGCCGGTCCTGTGTGACTTCATCTTCTCCGAGAACTCCCCTTTCAATTGCCTCTTCAAGTGCTAGAATGACAAGCTGAGTAGCGAAGGGCTGTGTGAACACGCCCGCTGGTACTGCTTGGCGGCTTTGCTTGGACGCTAACGGATGCGGTGCGCTATCACTACCGCTGAAGGAGGTAGGCACGGTCAGTAGAGAATGATCATACTTAAAGGACGCGGGATAACTCACAAGAAGAATTTAGGGTCGCCGCTACACACGGCTTTGATCAGGGCATCTCGATCTGATGGCTTTTTTGGAATAGGTTTACAGAATGCCAGAGGATCGGTCTGACTATGATCACCCGTCAGATAGAGGTGATGTGCCGTTATCGTTCCTGCAGTATCCATGAATTTAGAAGAAGAGCAGCCAAGGGAAAGCAGGTTTGGAAAGTCATGGCAATTAGGTCACCACGACCGGTTGGAAAGGAACGAACCAGCAACCGATGGACCACAAGCTCGTACGGCATCTAGAGCTGCGGCGGTCGAACAGTGCTGCGAAGTGTTATTATAATATTGTACAGTTGATGATCATGATCTGCCCACCTCAAGGACACATCGAAGACGTGGAAATTTCTGGTGAAGCTTTTTAAGCTCCGGCAGGAATGCTTCTTCAAGAGAAATATCGTGGCTGGGTAGAGGTCCCGGCCACTCTCCGTGCAAATTAAGGACAAGATCGTGGTGTTCCATGGCAGCGAAGACAGGGGAATAGGCGTTCAGAAAATCCGCTGGCACGCCTGACTCAGAATTTGTGGTCACGCCTAAAATGTATTAATACTCCAACATGGAGGAAAGGAGCCTGGTCATTGATGCCTTACCTTGAGGATACATCTTGACCCCAGTGATACCTGCGGCTGCTGCCTCAGCGATTACTTCCGGGGTAATGGAGGGATGAAGCTGGTATCGTTAAACCCCGTGGCAACCTCACAGCCACAGATTACCCACGTAGAGTGACATGAGATAATTGACTGTAGGTTCGATGGACCGCAGACGAGACTGATATTCTAGAGCCTGGGCTATACGTGTGATGGGCGGTTGTAGGTTTGGCTGTACACCACTGGTGTTCAGCTAATGCTAGAGCGAGCCGTTCGAACATCTACATACCATGACAAAGACCGTATCCACTCCCCCCTTCAAAATCTGGGGAACCACTAATTCCATGACCTGGAGGCAGGGAGAAATCATTTCAGTCTAACCCAGTATTGGGGCTGGTGAGGACTAACTTGGTCTTGCCGCAAATGAACATGCATATCCGCCGACGGCGGAAATTCCAGACGTTGTACATCTCTTAGCCGCATCTTGGTGGAAATCCAGAGAAGAAATCGGCAAGGCGATGAGAACTGTGTAGCTTGAAGGTCTCTACCTCCTTGGTACGAGATACAAGAGGGATATTACAGGTCTCTCTGGTGAGGTGGTCGGAGTTTTCTACACTAAACCCCGTTTGGAACCCAGCAAACAGCCCAAACAGCCCAAACAGCCCAACTGGGCAACATCTTGGCAGGTGCTTGCAGGTGGGCAGCAAATGACGTGGTCACGTGGCACTCACCCGACCTCGCCGACCAACGCCGCTTTTAAAATTTGAATGGCAGGTTTGCCGAGACATGCTAGAACCGTTACGCCACTATTAACCCCTGTGTAATTTACCAAACAGTATATCAGGCAGTCAGACAGGTCCCCATAGCCCTGTTAGAATCCATCATGTCCTCCATGGAGTCGCATAAACATGACCCGCCTCTTTCTCTACTCGACAATAGCTTCTACTCGTGCGCCAGAATAGAATTCCGCGCTGGTACATGGTATCGGATGTCGATAACTGATACGCTGGTGTCGAGGATGCCTAGGGCATTCCCCAACGCTCTCCTAAGCGAGTCTGCGGAGGGGCCTCAATTGTCCTCAAATCTTGTGAATTCTCTTGAGACCTGAGCGGCGATGCACACGTTCGATTCTCCTGCATCAGGCCGACTTCCCGTACGCTGGCTATGAGGCATGGAGTCAAAATACTCAACGTATACTTCGAGCAGAAGAAGTCATGGGTGTGTACAATGCAGGCGTCAGAAGGTTAAGGTAAAAGGTTCAGGCCCTACCTTTGGCTATTCTCAGACCCTGGAATAACCGCCATTGAAATAGTGCGATGAGGGCCATCCAGTTTGTGCTCGCTGCGTGAAGTCTGGCCGGGGATGTGTATATGCGGCGCGATACCATTTCCGCAATGAGAGTCCCAGATTCGATGTGTCCGACCACCAACAGCCATATCACCATCCAATCCAATCACGAAGCGAAGCTATGTTACAAACGAGAATGAATGTGCTCTCTACGAAGGTAGAGCAGGGCCGAATGGTGCAGAAGTTCCAACTACTTGTAGTCCGCTCTCACTTGGCGACACCAACCCAAGCGAACCATTACGCAACACCATGGCTGCCAATACATCGCTCATGCCGGAGCCGCTACCAAATCGATTGTCGTCCGCGAACCAGAGAAGATATCGACAGCCTGTGAGAGAGAATTGCTTCGCTCTCAAAGGGGACAAATGGTATGTCTTATTTTAGCTGTCCCAAAGCGCCACTCCAACTCACAAGACCCCAAGATCATGCTGGCATTGCTTCAGCAGGAAGACTGCGTCCTGCTTCGCGATGGCTGGCGAGATATCCACCTGGAGACATGCGGGAAGTTCGGATCCACAATGGTAGACCGATTGCTCGTACTGTTCAGCCACATACCGTCTTTTGGTCAGACTTGTGCGAGGCTGGAGGTCCTCTCTACATCTCATTAGCATGGACCAAGGAGCGGAATATGCAAAGTCGCTGCAACATGGACTTGCCTCCCTCTCCGCTGGGGCTCAGGAGCAGCATGATCCAAAGAACGAGTTCGCCTTCGAATTGGTTCCGTCACAGCACATCGACGAACTAACATTCCCGACGACATTTCATTTCCAGACCCCAGAAGGTGCCATCTTCCATACCTGGTCCTGGACCGCATCACTAATAATTGGTGTCTGCATGACCAGTCTCTGCCACAAAGACGATCAGTGGCAAGAATTAGACTCCTCTGCCACTGATTCTGCAACACAAAACATTTGCATGTCTTATGAGTATGCAGCTAACTTGAAGCCGCTGGGAGCGCAGTTCCTTCAGTTGCCTCTCATATGCGCCTTCTTTGTCTGCTGTGAGGAAGTCAAGAACTGGATCCTGCGAAAAATCAACTTGCTGGTCAGCGAGTTGCACATTTACTATACTAGGGAATTTCTTGAACCAATGGCGGCCTCGATCCTGGGGAATCTAGGTTGAGGAGACTTTCTAATCTGAGGTTTAATGATACAGTGGCTGCAATGCTATTCATATTTCACCTCCTACCTCAAAGGTTGTTTTTTTTAGGCGCATTCGTGAAGATTGATGAAATTTCAAGTCTTAGTTGACGGAAGCAGGGTTAATATATGAATCAACTATCACAGTGCGCCAAATGAACAGAACAAAGCAATATCTCCCTCTGACAGAAGCTCCTCTACCTCTACAATCCCCCTTCCCCAACCCGGCATTCTGTTGGTCCACCATTCGAAGTCCTCCTTAGTAAAGACCGAGCCACTCCTTGATCGTCTGCAGCTGCACTTCTCTCGCCTGGTTCAAGCCACGTATCAGCGCGCGTTCACCGATTCATAGAGCCACGGCGTTTCTCAACTTACATGGACGACGGAGGGCTTATCGCCCGGATAACTCGCAATCACCTCCTCCCCGTGTGCCGACAACGAGGTGAACATGTACCTGGACGCGTTCCGATCCTGGGTGATGGGCAAAGGATCAACGCCCACAGCAGTGGTAGGATCCATTTCGTTGTAAGCAAACAGGATGCGCTTCGCCTGGACCAACTCGTCGCGCGTGATGTGGTACTTGGTTTCCACGTACTCTTGGGTCGGGGCCACGATGTCGTACAGCGTTTCGCAGGTGTGCGGGTCGGTCTCGGTCTGGATGGACGTGGGCACGAAGATGGTCCCGGCGGGGATCTCGTTGGCGCTCAGCGGGAAGTATTTGCACAGGAGGTAGTTGAATGTGTTCTTTTGCAGGGTAGGGTCGTCGGACTCCGTCGAGTTCCATTCGATGCAGGGATAGGAGGATGGCGGGTAGTATGTCGTCAGAGACGCGTTAATGATTTGTGTGGGATCGGTCAGGTGGAGCGTGGTGTTCACTAGCTTCTGTGCGCTTGCTCCTGTTGGGTTTGCGATCGGGTTGTTGTAGCTGCCCTGCGGGATCAGGTATGCTGCAGTATTGATCATTGCCATTATCGTTTGGAGGTCGATGACGGTTTCGGGAACGGAGCACAGATTGAAGTCTTTTGCGATGCTCTGGGTATTGGTTGCTGCAAGGAACCAGTGTCAATCGACTTCCACAGAAGCAGAACAACTAGAGATACAGGTTTACCTGTTTGAAATCGCTTGTTGAGTACTTCAAACGCGTGCTTCATTTTGCTGGCTGCTGAAGCAGACAAGTCCCAGTAAATCTGGTTCGCCTGGATCACTTCTTAGCATGTCGATATCACTCCGAGCGTTCTTGTATGCACCCCTTTGAACCATTCGTATCGTTGAGGGTTTTGGTTATTTGCTCCAATCGAGCGAAGTGGCGCGGCAAAAGGAATCGCGCCGAAGAAAACATCCGGATGATTCATTTTGAGGACTGCTGTGAGAAATCCGCCGTAGGAACCACCCGTGACTATCACCTTGCTGTTCTTCGCCCCAGCGACTGTGTTCTTAATGTGTTGGACAAATGTGACAGCGTCTGACATGACATTCTCGAGTGTCAATGTTTGGTACCTGTCAATGGGGTTGGAGGCATTCGATGGATTGCTGAGGCCGAAGAAGCGATGTTCAAGAGTTATAACCAGAGCTCCCAGTTCTGCAGCCCACTCGGGAAGGACGGATTTCTCCTAAGACAAGATTAAGACGCTGTAAAACATTGTGGACAAATCATGTACATACCAGGCAGGCAAAGATACTGGTCTCGGCCTGCTGGTAGTATAGAATCGGCGCCCCTGGCTTGAAATGATCAGACAGCACCTGATACTGTTGCTGGAAAGTTCCCGAATTTGGCTTTGCATGGTCTATCGGTTGACCAAAGAACTTTGTCAGAGTCGTGCAATTGGGTTTGAGATTGGCGGCGGCAATGGCGCACCATGGAAGTGACAATGACACCAAGGACATGACCAGGGACTGAGAGATACCACTGATTCGGCGAGCCATGTTGGGGGTTGTAATTGGAGCGAAAGGGTGAAAAAGAGATGAGGGCTGGGACCAACTTTCCAATTGTTGCTGCTGAAGAGATGTTGGAATCGTTGCATGCCGAGCATGATGCTCGCCTTTTATATATATGGATATTCGCAACGTCAGAGTCTTCTTCGGGCAGGAGACATGATCGGAGAAACAACCCAAATGAGAGAGGCTCAGCATCATCTGGTGTCGAGGCATCCACTTCTGGGAGATTGAGATCTTCATGTGTCTTCCAAGGATGTTCAGCCTCAAGACAGAGACGATGACCGACTTCCCTGTTTGTGATGGATGGTATCAGAGGACTCGTGCAGCTGAAAAGCTCAGAATAAGATGAAGGACACTCGAACGACGAACCCTGTCGAAACCAAAGT
This sequence comes from Cladophialophora psammophila CBS 110553, assembly GCF_000585535.1. Lineage (NCBI taxonomy): Eukaryota > Fungi > Ascomycota > Eurotiomycetes > Chaetothyriales > Herpotrichiellaceae > Cladophialophora > Cladophialophora psammophila. Next base: position 722,677 of record NW_006912938.1, on the reverse strand, counting down.
GGCTCCGCCTACAAGCTGTTTTCCTCAAACGCAGTTAAAACAATGGAGGTTACGTTCCATTTGAAAGCAAGGGTCCTGCGTCCGTGGTCTATACAGTTAGATCTCCGTGAAACAGTGGCTCCCTCGTCGTTATTGAGTCCACTTCTCCGACCTCAGGTACAGCGCGGTCAATTCTATTCCGAATCGAGCAGGGTACCTCACAAGGACGCACTACCCAACACTAAACTGCACTGCGTCATGAAGATCAGCGCGATCCACCAGAAGACTGGCAACATTGGACGCCTTGCTGCGGCCCGGGCCCATGCTCCACTGCGACATGCCCAAAGCCGTTAGCTCACTCATGAATAAATACAGTACGAAGAATGAACAAAAGACCTGGTAATATTGTCGTCCTTCTGGACCTAGACTGGGATTGCAGAGAGTTTCGGCCACGAGTACAAGTGATTTGGCGCTTCATCGTCACAATTCTGCGGAATAAGACGGATCGGCGCGGGTGAAAGTCAGAACTACCCAACATCTTGAACACTTTCCTTGTTTGGTCCTGGAAGGTCATTCAGTCTACCCAGTATGCACCAAACGGTTGAAAATCCTGGTGTACCTCCATGTGGCCTGATATGCGGCTGACGTCTCTTCTTTCCCGGAGGAGAGGGGCCATAATTCAGTGTTAGAACCCTAAGTGCTGCTCCTCGACACAGCACCCTAGGAGGAGAATTTTGATAGAATCCAGTATCAATCAGCTAAAGGTCCCTCTACCTAGGCTACGGGTATCGACGGGCTGGAACTATTGAGGTGGGGATGAGTACCTCGTACAGGGCGGCATCACCCTCGGCCTAAAGAGGGTTGGGCTGGATGTCCCTCATCTTGGCGCCAAGGCCGTCTACGAACACGCACAAGGACAGAGACAGACGAAGTGCTACTAGGAACACATTGCGAAACACAGTCACTAGTCATGAGTGACAGAGCGAGGAGAAAAGGCACGTGAAATCACCATAGTTGTAGATAGGTTCATGGCGCAGGTGGTGGTATATACATACGTACATGGATGGGACGAGACGCGGGAGGGCTTCTATTGCTGTTTACAAGGCGTGACCTCATCTGCTCTCCTTTCCCCTTCACCTGTGCTCCATAGAACTCCATAAGATCAACATAACTGTGCAGATGCCTGTGCCTTCCCATCTCATCGTGGTCTGCTGCCACGCTATCTACCTGGGCCCGGGGACGGACTCTGCCAGCCAAGACGAATCCAACTGGCTGATTGAACCCTTTCAAGCTGGTGAAACGGACACATACATTAGACACATCGAAGCCGGAGTGAAGGAGCTGGCGAGAAGTAGGGAGGACGCAATTCTGATATTTAGCGGTGCGGCCACAAAGCTGGACAAGACGCAAACGACCGAAGGGGAAGGGTACTTGGTAAGTCAAAGATGGCTCCGTGGTAAATGCTACGAGACGACACGTACCACAGTTCCCAAAGAAGAAAGAATAACGATTGAGGGTGGGTGGGCTGATCAATTGGGCTGCCGGGCTAGAACGTTGCTATTGAGCACGACCTCTTCGGCCTGGAGACCTCTCCACCATCACTGAGACAGCGGATCTTCGTCGACCGCTACGCTACAGACTCGTATCAAAACATTCTCTGCTCGCTGATCCAGTTCCCCGTCTTCATTCAACAACTCCATTGCCGAAACATCACGGAAGGCGCAACATCATCATCATCATCATCATCATCATCATCATCATCATCATCCTCCTCCTCGCTCACACAGCATGTTCTGACTGTTGCGGCGGCCAAGGAGCAGGAGAGCCAAACCATTCGAGCACCCTTCCCGACCAAGCTCACGATAGTCTCCCACTCCTTTAAACGCTCCCGCTTTCTCGAGCTGCACCTCCCCGCCCTCCGCTTCCCGCTTGAATCTACCACGTACATCGGGATCAACCCGCCCTTTAGCCCGGCAAAGCTCAAAGAGATCGAGGAGGGTGATCGACTTCGTGGCTACGGCGCGTGGGAGAAGGACTTCTACGGCACGGGCGTGGGCTTGAGCAGGAAGAGGGAGAAGAGAGGCTGGGATGGCGGGAAGTTCAGGAGCGAGGTCTTGGAAAGGTTTAGCGATGGCGAATTGAGAAGGGATCTGAAAGGGTTGCTGTGTTGGGATGGTGGAAGCGATGGGATGACATTGTGGCAGGGAAGCGTCCCATGGAAGTAAGCACGTCGCATTGAGATGTCCGCTTGAGGCAGTCTGATGTAACACGGGATGGTCAGGTAGGGCTAGCAGCTTCACATAGAAGGACAACCTGATGAACGTATGCTTGCGGCAGCCGCTGTCGTGACATAATAGTAGAACTAAGAACCCTTCCACAATCATGGATGAGTCACTCCCCTTCTTTTTCCATGACACCATGTTCTCATGACATTGACCAAGAATCACATCTGATCGCCCTCAGGGGTTCCTCTTCTCTCCGGCCGTGTCCTTGGCCCCTTTGCCGCAATGGGCCACTGATGCATCGTCAACAATGGAAAGCAAGACGAATAAGCTTTGCCCATCGTGTCTCACAGATTTACTTGTACAGCTCACCTCTCTGCGGGAAATCCTTACCCAGTGGGACCAGAACCTCCAATCCAGATCGACCGATGCATTCTATGTCGATGGGCACAACAAGAGGGAAGGTATTCTGAAGACAAGGCGTAGATGAGTGCAGGACAAAATGAAATGCCACGCAGCAGAATGAGGCTGTGGTTTCTCAGTTCCTGCTTCTCCTTCTTTGGCAATTGTCTTCCATTCTTCTAGTGCCATCAAATAGCCAATTTAAAACTATGCAATCTTTATCAGTACGCTTGTTCAATGTGGATGAGATAGAGAGTCGTTTGAGTTCTTCGCAAGTGGTTGTACCCAGTACGTGTGCTCCAGCGAACCCGTTGGCTCGGGCACTAAAACTAGTCTATTCTTGAATAGGACTAGCAGTTCATGTGATAGACTCTGCGATGTTGAGAAGACAAACAAGGAAAGTTCAGCGAGAAATGTGAGAGACCTGGCTCGCTGGCTGACATCGGTTTGCATCGGTCAGCCTTTTCCAAATTCCCTCAAATGCACTAAACTCGATTGAAATCTTCGGACTCAAGCTCCAACTCCGGGAAGCACTGCGTCTCCCATCAAGCGGCGTTCTGCTCGCTACAATTTCTCAGCACTTTTGCCTTGCCCAAGCTATTTGGTGACTGTATTTCCTTTGCGACTTTTGGTCGCTTCCCTTCATTGACCCCTTCAACCCCTTCTCCATCGACACGGTCTCTGTCACGATGCTCAAGACTTTGGTGCCCAGGACGGGCCGGTCACTCCTCTCAACGAAAGCTCCGCACCTGGGGCCAGCGAACCTCCGGATCGCCCCCAGCTTCCAGATTGTTTCCCAGAACCAGCAAAGAAGGAGGGGCTATGCTTCGGAAACATCGGACTATGATATTGTGTTCATTGGCGGCGGTGTTGCAGGCTATGTTGGCGCAATAAAAGCTGGTCAATCAGGTCTGAAGGTGCGGATATCCTGCTCTGTGACAGGCAAACAATTTGAGACCCAACTTTCTGACATCGGGATAGACAGTATGTATCGAGAAGAGAGGAAGGCTTGGAGGCACATGTCTAAATGTCGGCTGCATTCCCTCAAAATCTCTGCTCAACAACTCACACATCTATCACCAAATACTTCACGACACCAAGAAGCGAGGGATTGACGTCAATGATGTCCAGCTCAACCTTACCCAAATGATGAAGGCCAAGGACGACTCCGTCCTTAGCCTGACAAAGGGCATCGAATTCCTGTTCAAGAAAAATAACGTTGACTACATCAAGGGCACGGGATCTTTTGTGGACGAACACACGGTCAAAGTCAATCTGCTCGAGGGCGGTGAGACCGAGGTCAAGGGCAAGAACATCGTCATTGCTACTGGTAGCGAGACAACACCGTTCCCAGGCCTGCAGATCGATGAAAAGAAAGTCATTACCAGCACAGGCGCAATTGCTCTGCAAGAAGTGCCCAAGAAGATGGTGGTAATTGGTGGTGGTATTATTGGCCTGGAAATGGTACTCCAAACCCACCTGCCCTTGATTGAGACGTCGTTTCTAATACGCTTCTAGGCCTCAGTATGGTCCCGTCTCGGCTCCGAAGTTACGGTTGTCGAATTTCTTGGGCAAATCGGCGGCCCTGGCATGGACGCGGAAATTGCCAAACAAGCGCAAAAGATCTTAAGCAAGCAAGGTATCAAATTCAAGGTCAATACCAAAGTCACTCAGGGCGACGCCAGCGGTGACGGCGTCAAGATTGAGGTTGAGGCCGCAAAAGGGGGCAAGAATGAATCTCTAGATGCTGACGTCGTGCTTGTGGCCATCGGGCGCCGACCTTATACTGATGGCTTGGGTATTGAGAATGTTGGCGTTGAGATGGACGAACGCAAACGGGTCGTCATCGACCAAGAATATCGTACCAAGATTCCTCACATCCGATGCATTGGCGATGTCACCTTCGGACCGATGCTCGCACATAAAGCCGAAGAAGAAGGAGTCGCCTGCGTCGAGTACATCACCAAAGGCTATGGCCACGTCAATTATGGCGCCATCCCCTCAGTCATGTATACGCATCCCGAAGTTGCGTGGGTGGGCCAAAACGAAGGTGAGCTGAAAGCCGCCGGTGTGAAATACAGAGTGGGCACCTTCCCCTTCACCGCCAACTCGCGTGCCAAGACGAACCTCGACACCGAAGGAATGGTGAAATTCCTCAGCGATGCGGAAACAGATAGGATTCTGGGCATTCATATTATTGGACCGAATGCGGGAGAGATGATTGCTGAGGGCGCTTTGGCACTGGAGTATGGTGCGAGCAGTGAAGACGTGGCGAGGACATGTCATGCGCATCCAACGTTGGCCGAGGCATTTAAGGAGGCGGCGATGGCCACATATAGCCAGGCGATCCATTTTTAAGCTGATCAGGCGGGTGGCACGAGGCGGCGCGGGAGATGTGGGTGTTGTGCTGAGAGCGTTGGCATCATCAGTCTGTCGTCGACGAAGCGTGTCTGGGACAGCAGGCAGGGAATTGGCAGCACAAGCATTGTACTTACCTAGGCATGTAAAAAACTACTCGGCTGCCCCGTTGGGACTCACTCCAGTCCGTGGCCTTTTTGAAAGCGCCTGCTTGGGATTTCGTCCTCTGATCTTTCGGTTGGCGCTGACTCTACAAGTAGACCGAACATGCCCATGGGCCGTGATATGTCACGGCGCAGGATTCCTCCCCGGACCACCAAGACGGATCCAAGACAATACCGAGTCCGGCCGGTCCAGCCTCTTGTTGGTAGGGTGAATAGGCCCGGTGAAGGACCCCGTACAAAGTACACCCGACAGTTCTCTCGCCCAGCCTTGCGCTGCCTTGCGAGAGAATAAGGTAGTCTGCTCACGGTTGTTCGTTGCCGCCGCCGCGGAATCTCCAGAAAGGAAAGAAAGAGGCATGTGCCCACATCCATGTCCACGGCCTTCTCGATATGTAACAAGTAGTCGTGTCCATATGGAGTACGGAGTACGTACGAGGTACGTTGTAGTCTAATCTAGTCGAGCCTCACAGTCCTTTCATTCGTGAGGTGGTTGTTGGTCGCTCCACCTATGCACACCAGAGGTACATATATGACCTGTTCTTTTCCCATTCCCCGGCTGGTTCTCTTGCCGTGTATGTTTGTTGAGTAGTCCCAAGCGAGGCGTGAGACGCAAGTTGCCAGGGTAATGACAGGAGTGTGATAGGAACCCGTATCCACGTCTACTTGTTACTTATGAGGCACCAGAACCACCGTGCTAACCCAAAACATCAATTTCACTGAGAGCCCTGCATGTTCTTACCGTTGAGAGATTTATGTGCCTGGTGCTGGTTTTATTTTGCATTTCTCATTCATTATTGCTACCTAATAGCTACTTCTTGAAGTAGGCTCTTGCCCGTCACAAACCAATCATGCAGCGCATAATAAACCATGTGCTGTATCATACACATTAAGAGCAGTTCGACCCGTGAGGATCGTCTGCATTATCCAGATCTTGCACACATTCAATTCATAGCAAGCATTCCATTTCTCGCATTGTCTTTGGGCGTTTCGGCTTCTCTCTTATCTTCTTCTTGATGGTTGGCATCTTTGGTGTCGAAGCGCCGTGCAGGCTGCCAGGCATGCAAATTCAATTGTTCTAGAGGGAGTGACAGAGGGTGTAATTTCCAACGCCGATGGTGGCTGGATCAAAAGTTTCAAGTCATAATACGCCGGGTATTGTCTTCCAGTTTAGACCAGCTTCGCTGTAGACCGACTTGCCGCAGTTGACCCTTTTAGGGTTATCGTGTACGTGTGGCTCGCAAGGTGTATCATGGGAGGATCAGACTTTGCAACTGTTAGCCGATAACTCCCCAAGAGAGCGGGGAATGTCTCCAAGCATACGTGATGCAGAGTCCGAGAAGCAGGAAAGAGCTTCTTTTCATTGTCCGGTTCCCAAGCTTCTGCTTCACAATTTTACACCTGAGACATGGCTGGGCGCGCACCTCTAGAGCGAACAGGTCCCCTCAGGTTGACACCGCCGCTTCGAGCATCAAGGATGGAGAAGAACAAGCTAACCATCCAGGTTGCCCATGCGAACCATAGGAAGGCCGTGGCTGCCTGCTCCTCCCGGCATCGCCCCTCTCTGTCGTGGGCGCCGTTCGTGAGGTGGTTGTGGAGGGTATAGGTCTGTCGCAATGAGTTAGCCAATATGTCCATCGGGAGGAAGCACACGCGCAAAGGAGAAGCAACCGTACATTGTTACTACATGAATGCACCCCGAGTTCGGCAGCCATAGCCACGGCGGCGCAGAAGAGGAAAATGCAGTTCAGCAGATCGACAATAACCGGGAAAATGGGATGGCCCATAAAAGAGTCGTTGAAAGCGACCAGTATAAGGTAAAATAGCGAGAGCATGGCGAAAGCCGCTACAAACATATCGTAATTGATCAAGGCGGGGTTGCCGGCGAAAGCTATGGCAATGACGTTGCCGATGAGACCCATGATGATGAGTATGAAGACGAACTGCGCGAGGACTCTGGTTAGATGCTGCCAGCTGCAGACAGAGTGCGAGCGTGCTTGAAGAGCTTACCTCGATGGATCGGAGGATCAGGTTCACTGTTCGGGACACCATCTTGACGGCTTGATTGAGACCTGGTGGGAGCGATACAGGAGCTTAGACGTGGTTGGAGGTGGTATTGTAACGCGAGTACTCGTGGAAAAGGTGCAGGTAAAGGTAGGAGGTGAGAAGCAGGGAGACAAAACGTGTGATGGAGGGAGAGTTGTGTGTAAGTAGAAGCTGTCGGTCAAGGTGGAGAGCAACGGAACGGAGTGGAAGGTGGAATGACGATGTACTGGGCAGATCGAGCTACTTTTGCTGAGTGACGCTGGTGACGCTTGCGGGAGCTCTTGTGAGGAGCAGGTGCCGGAGGGGCGTTGAGGGGGAACCTGGGCGTCTACATGTTACTGGGTACCTACCAAGTACAGTACCTACCTAAGCTTGGTTGCTGGGTGGGTGGCTGTGGTGACCTGTGTGGCCCGGGCTGTGCCAACGACGTCACTGGCTAGTGGGAGTCCCGGGAGTGACGCCAACTGCAAAAAGCTTAGTAGCAAGCGGCACCATGGGCAACTTGGTCCGGGCTTGATAGGCTCATTAGGCTCGATTTCCAGGCAGCTCGGTGGCAGCCTTGGCTGCTGCTGGCGCCAGGAACAACACCCACTCGGATCTTTCGGTACCTTGTTACATGCTCGATGGGCATCTTAATCAGGCGCCCACGAACACCATCGTGTCACTGTGGCGACCTCTTTTCTCTTCCCCTCTCATCTCTCATTGCAGCCAATGGGTCAGAATGTTCATCCTGCAGATTCCGCGCTCGCCATGGGCTCACAACGAATTATCTCATCATATCCCATGTTGCAGCTGTTTCGGCAATGCTTGGCTGTCAGAGCAACCCTGGTGACCTTGGTGACCTGTTTCATCCTCAGCTTTCTGCCCTGGCAACGCGACCAGTGGCTCTGACTGATTCTCTGGTGACGGATCACGTGAAATGCACGCTCATGCCTTCGGAAGAACCGGCGAACCGCTCGTTTGCTGCCCTGCAAGTTTCTTGTGCATGTCCAAGTGCCTCGTACCGAGTAGGGACTGTGCTGCTGCGCTAACCACATGTGCTGGCTTCTACTGGGTAAACTCCCCAGTCGCCAGAGAAACAACTCGAAACAACGCATCCAAGGTAATCAGGCTGCTGACTCTTGTCTGTCCACCAACCAATCCAGCCTCGCCTAATTCGTCTGATATAGCAGTACAGTAAGTACATACAAGTACTTGCTTGCAGTACAAGTTGGTAGGGCACCAAGGGCAAGGCGATTACCCAGTCTACTTTATGCCGAGGTCTTGCAAGCAGCATCAGTCAAGGAACATGCGATTGTCATGACACCACCCGTCAACACCCCATATACCTCCTCATCTACAGCTTTTCGAATGTCGGCGTCCTCTTCTGTAGTCCGCTGAGCATGGCTCTTTGAACATCAGTGCTCTGTACCATGGCCGCATTCCACACGGCGGTGTAGTTGAGATTGTCCTCGACGGTCCTTCCCCACGCTGCATCGAGGATGTTCTTGGTGCCCTGTACGGCCACAGGACTCTTGCTCGAGAGGTATTTTGCGTATTTGACCCCTTCTTGAATGACCTCAGCCTTTCCCCCGTCCACTACTTGGCTCACAAAGTTGTTCTTGAGTGCTTCCTCTGCGGAAAACGGTCGTGCACTGAGACATACGTCTTTCACCCAACTGGTCACACCCCCCACGACTTTGGGCAATCGGCTTAGAGTCCCCACGTCTGCCGCCAACCCAATGTCAACTTCCTTAACGCAAAACTTGGTGTCGCTGGTGCAAAACCTCAAATCGCATGCCGATGACAGGTCGATCCCAAGCCCATAAGTGTACCCGTGCAACAGCGCAATCACAGGCTTCTCACAGCGAGCGATGGCTGAGATGACTTCCTGTAGCTCAAATATATGCCGCCGTAGCACCGTCGCCTTCCGTGAGGGATCCGGAAAATTCGATGAGAAAGGATTATCAGCTTTGGCTGCTTGCTCCACATCCAAGCCTGAAGGACATCTCAGCTCAGATTACTCGTTGCTCCTTGAAGATTTCCATCACCCACCTGCGGTAAACGCTCGATCTCCGGCGCCAGAAAGCAAGATACAACGGACTTCGGGATCGTGGGACAACACGTCGAAGATGCCCTTCAATTCGAACCACATGGGCGCGAAGAAAGCATTGAGCTTTTCTGGGCGGTTGATCTCGACCTGCACCACATATTGCGCCGGAACCGTAACATTAAAAAACTTGAACTTGGGAAAGCGGCTCAGCGCCATTATATCGGATAGAAGACAGTAGTATGGGCAGACCTCTCCTCCCCTTTGGGTGTAACTTGATCTGTAGGCAGGACTCAGAGGATTGGAGAAGAGGGCAGCAGAGCAGCGGTGGTTACATTAAGTACTGGGTAAAGAAAGATTTCTGGCCCATCAACGGTGCTTGTCAGAGGTCTGGTCTGTGTGTACCCAGTAGTTTTCTCACTCATCCGTGGCTCACATTCAACACTCACTTTGCCTCGGCTCGGACACCAATTTGGATGTGAGCAGAGAGTGGCAACTGTCACGTGTTGCACGTGCAAGGCCGAGGTCTCCTCTATCTTCGCTCGTCAATCGATGTTCGGCCTCCGCCTTCTTTCCACCCCGTTTGCGTTTCCTTGGTATCGAACATGGCTGTCCCAAACCCTCCAGCTGGGCTGGTCGGAGCATGACAGGGCGTGACAGGATTCGGCCGTCTCTTGCTCGCTAAACATGTCACTTGCACAACTCACGTCTTCTTTTCCTGTCTGCCTTCACTTCCCCTCGTAATCGATGGGCCTAAACCAATCCCGACGACTTACCAGAGGCTGAATCTTTCTTCTGCTCCGCTCCTCCTGTCACACCTATAGACTGCGCAAAGTCTCTCAAGTCGAACCACCATGAGACCTAACGGACTCCGCTTCATGTCGACGCACATCAACACTGGCCGTTCAGGTTTGTGCCCCAAATGCGCCGCTGGTGTCGTCAGCGGTTGTGGTATGATTGCATTTAACGTACGGCAATGACTTTTGTAGTTTTCCGGTCAGTTCGTGGTTCGAACAAGGCTCCAAATTGTCAAGTCAGTCGTCCAAATGGCGTCTGACAAGGCATCTTCCCCCGACTGAGATATTCAAGACCACCAGTTTGGGTGTTGGCGGCCTTTATTACAATTTGTCCTCTCTTTTTGGCCCTGTGGGTTTTGGACTCTTATGTTTACACCCAGCGTCGGGTGGAATAGAGACGCCTTCGTCACATGAGTCTGACCACCACTTGATTCTGAAGCGGCTCGTTGTTGACTCTGGTAATAAATTCTGCTTCATCGACCCTTTTTTTTGCTCGAGAGATCTTTTTTCACCTCGACTTCATGCCCAGGTTTTAGCCTACTCTTGCGCAAATCCATCACGATGCAAAATTCACAGCACAGAGAGGATGCTGCCCATTTCCCGCAGGCAGTGCATTACTGGGCTGATACGAACAGGGCCTATGCCTTGGCTAATGGGAAGGTGGGTTCGCCGACAAAGCAGTGTCGACTTTTAAACTTGGGCTGTCTTCGTTGTCATCAGATACGCCCAGTCTCCTCGGTCGATTCCTGCTTGGGAAAGAGACCGGTCTCGCTTCTATGTCTGCCTTCCCTCCCAGAAACATACCTTGACCCGCTGAATAAGTATTTTACAGGTACGGAAGAAGTACTTCTAAGATTGCCGTCAAATCTTGCTCTGCTCTGCAAAAGCCATGCGTGCATACACTGCCATCATTGGCCATGGGTAGGTTCGAAGACCTGTCATGGGATGTGCCATTGACGGCTAGAAGCGGCTCAATCGGCTTCTTTCGAAACTATCATACACCTCGGCCAGCTCGTTCAAGCAGTACCTCACAACCAAAGCCCGCTTGGAATTTACATAGATACTTCCTCTTCAATCTGCAACAATTCAGGATGGCGTCGACCGCCATGCACGAAGCTCAATACAGTCGGGCTACTCGGCAAGTCGAGGTTTCGAACGTAACACGAACGAGTATTGCTTAGCGAGGCCACTCCAATCCTACTCTCTAAGCTCGCCGATCTCACCCCTCAACCACCTCAAGTGACCTTTTCGTACTGCTACACGAAGCCAGTAATACTACTTCAGGAATGTACCAATCTTCTTGCCACTTTCTCCAAAGGAGGTCCCTTCCCGTGCCACCTCGACATTGTCTTTGAATGGCCAGCAGAAGGCTCACCCTGTTGTGACGGGTCGAATATCTCTCAACAAGCCAAGGTTCTGTTTCCCATCATTTCATCGACCTTCCATTACTCCACAGAGAAAACATGGACACCTTTTTCTGTCCGCGAGCAACTTGGCGCCGTCATCGGCGAATGTGTGGCTGCACCTTTCCTATGGCACGTGGAAGCTGATGCCATCCTGTCATGTTCACATCTCTTGTCGCAAGCAAGCAGCTTTGGCACCGACTTCTCGAACTGGCACTCATCTTTACTGAAAGAGTCCTAACCTCTGGCTTCCCAAGCGACTTCTTACCAGGGTTACCTTGCACTGCAACGTCACGCCGGTGAGACTTATTTGCCTTGAAACGTACCTCCTTCAGCCCATATGAAAGTCACCATTTTTACAATCTTCGTCTCATCCGATCGGCTGTTGTTCCCACAGTATACCGGTTCCGGTGTTACGGGATGGGAAGTCGTACCGCCCTCGTTCCGGCCTTGAGGCGGACACCTGATCAAGCAGAAGATAGGAGGCGGAGTCTACCCAGCGTTCTGTCACAGTAGTACAGAAGATACGAACACTTCGACTTGCTTCTCCTATCTGTATTTGGCACGGTGCTTGGAGCTGCCGGAAATGTGCTAAATGCAAGGCTCAAGATTGCATATAAAACGGGCTTGCCATGCCTCGAACCATCTCGCTCAACTCCTCTGGTCCTTTTCAAAACGTTCAACCTTGTCAGTCACTGCTAGCCTGCATACGCTGACCCCACCTCACTAAGAATCTTAACGCTATTCCAACTTTCCTCTTAACAACAAACATCTCCTCAATCTCATCATGTGCGATCACCCCAAGGTCTGGAACACCTGCCGTACTTGCGCAGGACACCCTCCCCGGTATGCGTCTTTCAACGTGGCCTCAATACCTAGTCCACCTCGACACGCATGTGTCATGCCCGGAAGCTGACATTCATTGTAGCGGAGCCCAATGCAAAACTTGCAACGGATACGGTCACGTCCAAGCCCCTTGCCCCAGATGCTCGTCAGCTGGCCACAGGGTTGGAGACGACACTGCGCGGTCCAGGGGCCACAATAGGCAAAATGTGGTGCATAGTCGGGATGATGGTCAAAGGGTGTCAAGAACTTGATTGTAAAGGAAGTTTGAAGTGTCCGCGCTATATTTCAGAAAGGTTTAGATGTATTCCCGATCGATTGGAGAACCTTCAACAGGAATCTTGTGGGCGGGATAAACTTACGACTACAATGCAACCTCATGCTTTCGGAAGATGCTAAAGTCACTTTTTCATCTTGACTGCTCTATATCCTGCTTAAGAACCTCAATACCCGGTATGATCACAGCACGTAAACAGTTCAGGCTCTAGCTGGAACACTCGGCAGAACGCGAACTTAGCCGCCCAGTCGCGCACAACAACCCGTTGCCGCGTCTCTGTCTCTGCTGTCCTATTCGACCTGCGAGGTACATTTCCTTGACGCATTGCAACGTACGAATCATGTTCACCGGGGAACTCTCAACTGGCATGAGTGGGGCTCGGAAATCATCCTGTTGGCCCTTTTTGGATAGTTCTGTGTTACGCCTCCTTTGCTCAGACTCGTTGGTTCTTTATGGGACAGAAGATACAACTGATGCTGTGCTTATGCCTCAAACTCTATGAGGGTCGGAATACAAGTTCCCGGACCGGCTCCGTGAAAGAGACCAATCTGATGAGGTGTGATGTGGCTATCTTGTGGCTGTCGTGCGACTATTGATTCTGGCGGTGGCCGATCACTAGCGAACCTATCACTCGACCATGCGATTGGCAGAACATTCCATTGGCAGTGTCTAATGTGTGCACAGCCCATTCAGAATGTCGTTGTTACAGCTGACAAGGCTGACCTTGCTTCATGTGGGCCTTGCTTTGGCCTTTTCCAAATACCATAAACCGGCTTCCAATTTCAGAGCATGAAACGACATCGACCGGTCAGACCTGAAAAGAAGTGTCTGAAGATAGGATATGAAAAATTTGCGGAAGATGTACAGAAATAGACGCCTTGGAAGCCAGTTGTACAGATCAGATCTGTCACTTGGTCTCCTCGACCGGCGATTCGATTGCAACGTCATATGGGAATTTCATGCGCAAATGCACATTGGGGAGGCGCCGCCTTTCATGCCTGTTGTCACGAGCATGACGTCGAGCTCGGCTTACTCCTTATGACAGCATCTGAGCGGCATTGTCGCCCTATCGCCGGACACCACAATGTCGAATCATACGACTAGGCCAACCATATTCCTCGATACGCAAGGACTTACTCGAGAAGGTAATCTCATACTAACCACCAAGCTCGTGATCTCCACGTTATCGGTGGATACGCAGCCCGACTCGCGCGCGGACGCTTCCTTGCATCTCAACTTTGCAGGAAAATGGAACGCGTTCCTGAAACGAACGCTTCGAACAACCTGGTGTAACCGAGCGTCCGCCTCGCTAAGATTGGAATGTCCCGCCTTCTCGAAATATAAAGAAGGAAGTACGCATATCTGTCATCATCAGTTGTAGCATCTACCTGATTTCAAGTATTTGCAGAGCAAGGACGCTCGAACTCCGAGATTGCGTCTGGTACAGTCTCTCCCTTCTTGGAGAAGGAGCGATGACGTGGCGTATCTGTACACCATATCCCTTTGCTATTTCATTTTCTGTGCGCGTGACATCGAAGGAAAACCCATGGACAGGGCAGGAGAAGTGATCTCCGGTCGTCGTCCAAGGCTCGTTTCTACGCCAACGTCGTCCTCGAGTCCACTTCTGTGGTCTTGTCAAACCGGGGAAGCGGGACGATGGGCCAGCAAGGTCTTGCCAGCATTTGAATTGAGGGCGTCGTGGCGTTGATCAACAACGACCAGATACCTTTTCCAGCTACGACAGCGGAGAAAAGGATAGGATGAGCCAACGACACCTGGGAGCCCTTTTGAATTGCAGATATCTCTCCCCAAGCAGAGACACCGATGCCTTTTACCGCTTCTGAGTCTAGACTTCATCATAACCAGATTAGGTGCGCGAAAGGCTCGAAACAGAGCAATGGTTGGAATATCTTTCATGCGCCACTGATGTACCTTCCAAGTATTCTGACAAAGAGCCAGATGATTGCCACGGATTTTGAGTTCTGGGAGAGTTACCATCGAATTGGAAACTCCATCTACTACTTCCTCAATTCAGACCGACAAGCCCTGAACTAAATAGTCGCGGTCGCCTTCGCCTTCTATGAAGCCGCCGACTCCACAATATCCGGAATTGTTTGCTCTACCGTGTCCACCAAACTTTGTATCTATTTTTCATTCTCAAGCGTAACGGGCTTGCCTCAATGTACAGATACGGTGAAAAAGCCAGTGACCCAGGAAGGACATATTCAACAAATCGTATAGCCACATCTTTTGCATTACAATGGGACACAACGATATCTCAGATCTCCGGCTATAGATGTCCTTTCAGTCCCTAGAGCTGTCCACGGTGGGAATGCACAGCTGATCCACAATATTACTGCTGGATTGTCAATGTCTACTACTTGGAGAAGTGGTGGGACTGGCCGCAAAGGCCGACATCGTTCTCGTTCCTATGGTTGGTCTCTTGTCAATTCAAAGATCCCTTTACAGAGACAAGGTAAGAGTACTGCGCTGATGTATTGTTTCATCCTTTTGGCCATGTGCCATGTGTGAGCGGTATAGGTTTGATTCCAAGAGTGTCCTCCGTACGTGCCGCTTGTCCTTCAAATGCAAGGCTGCGAATTCCTGGAAACCCCTGAATCTCGCTCCAGCAGTGACCGAGCAATCAGCATTTCGGCTTGTTACGACATGGGTGGAGACGGAGATCGCCCCGTCTAATATATACCCATTGGTCGTCTACACCCATGTTTATACAGCCGATATCGGTAGGCGCAATAGGCGGTGTCGGCCAAGATCCCCGGCGAGGGCGGCCTCCCCCAACCATCGAGGTTGCCCTCAAAGCTGCTTACGCAACTTAACTCTTCCATCCTCTCTTTTGTCTCGCGATCCCTCCGCTTGAGGCTGGTGTGCGAGTGAGAGTGTGCGGTGTTTGTATAACACCCGAAAAGCCAAGGCCGCCCCGAGGTCATGTCTGTCATCCTCCGGCCCCTGAAATGGTTCTATCATGAATTCGGACTCGTCTCCATCCACGAGACTGGGAGAAATGCGTGGCTCATTATCCTGGCGCGGTCGTGCCGAATGTTTGCTTATGGGACCAATTCGTTGATATTGGGTAAGTTTTCAAGATATTGGTCAGAAAATGTCTCGCGCTTTGTGGCTTGCGAATGTGTGTACATGCTTCCCCACGTCTACAGGGAACGTTAGAGGGGTGACCGTGTGCATATATCCAAGTCCGGGCGGAGCCATAACTGTTCCTCCAACGTTCCCTGTTTTCTCACGGGGTTTTTTTTCTCCACAGCTATCTTCTTCTCGGCCTTGAACTACTCCGACCATCAAATCGGCATCTTCATGACCCTCACCTTACTCGGCGATGTCTTCCTGGGCACCTTCTTGACATTGATCGCTGATCGGGTGGGTCGCCGCCGCGTGTTAATGGCCGGGTCGGTCCTCATGATTCTGAGCGGGTGCGTGTTTGCGGTATTCGAAAATTTCTGGATCTTGCTGGGCGCGGCTATCCTAGGGGTGATAAGTGTCACGGGAGGAGACTTCGGCCCGTTTAGGAGTATAGAGGAGTAAGTTTTGCCTCTCCTTGTCCGGCACATTGGATTAAATGTCCTCTGTGGCAATGATATGTTGGAAGACCCGAGGGACGGAAAAGCTGACGCCAACGCGCTTCAATCTCTCCAGGTCTGTCCTCTCACAGCTAACGACACCCTCGAACCGAGCGGATGTACTAGCTTGGTATGTCACGACGTCAACGCTGGGTTCGAGCATCGGCAGCGAGGCTTCGGGGCGGATCATTCATTTCCTGCAAGCACGCCCGGGATGGACAGAGGTTGAGGCCTACCACGCTCTGTTCTGGGTCTATGCGGTCATGGGTATCGTGAATGTTTTGCTTGTCGTGCTGTTGACGGAGGCTTGCGAGTTGAAACCGGATGGCAAAGGAGACGAGGTATACACGAGCGTTCCGCAGGAAGATCAAGATGAAGACGGCGAGGATGACGTCGAGCATTCCGGATCGAATGGGATCGGCGCGAACGATATCGAAGCAGCAACAAGGACAACATCATCATCAACTACACCAGAACGACAATACCAATCCCCCTCGCACCCCCACCCCCAACCGCCGTCCTCAAAACGGTGGACGTCAAGGACCAAATCCTGGCTCTCGAGCGTTTTTGCAGAGATCTCCAAACCGACGCGGCGGACCATGTACAAGCTGTGGTTCCTCCTGGCGATCGACTCGCTCGCGGATGGGATGGTGCCGTACTCGCTGACAAACTACTACATGGACATCAAGTTCCACCCGACCAAATCGACGCTCGGGGACGTGACGTCGCTGTCGTACTTTTTGGGTGCCGTGGGCGCCGTCTTCGCGGGGCCCCTGGCGCGCAAGATCGGCCTGATCAACACCATGGTGTTCACACACGTGCCCTCGAGCGCCGCCGTGCTCTTCTTCCCCTTCCCTCCTTACCTCTGGCTCACCGCGGGCCTGCTGCTGCTGCGCACCGCGCTGAACAACATGGACCAGGCGCCGCGCTCGGCCTTCATCGCCGCCGTGGTGCGCCCCGAGGAAAGGACCGCCGTCATGGGCGTCACGAGCATGCTGCGCAACCTGGCCGCCATGATGGGGCCGAGCGTCACGGGTGTCCTGGCCGAGGGGGACCGCTTCGGCGTGGCCTTTGTCGCCGCGGGGGTTTGTCGCCTGGTCTACGATTTCGGCTTGTACGCTCTGTTCGTCAACGTCCAGCTGGAAGGGTACGAGAGGAAGCCGAAGAAGAATTCTGGATCAGACGAAGAGATCGTGGAAAGGGAAAGGGCACCAGGGTTGGCGAATGGCGTGGTAGTGCCCGTGAGCGCTCGCGGGCAGGGACCCGGACATTGGCTTGGGCACGACGAGGTCGTCGAGCTAGCGAGTCTCGCGGACTCGGAGGATTCCGAACAGGACCATAATCATGGCCGTGATGACATTGACAGACGCGGGAACGGGAATACCAGCAACCACGGGAAGCACGCGGACGCCAAAGAGGCGGACTCGACGATAACGACGACGAATCGCGTCGCTCTACAAGTCCCCTCCTCAGACGACGCTGGGCTCGACCGCGTGCGGAGTCGGAGTCCCCACCGCTCGACGGCTCTCGACTGAAAGACGGAAAGATCTTTGGGATTGGATAACAATGTGGATATGAATATCCACATCACGAGGCATATATATGATCATTTTTTTCTTCCTTTTTTTTTTTTTGAAGGAACGAATCGAAACGAGACGAAATGGGAACGAAGGGCAGAAGCAAGGTGGGGGAAGGGAATGGACAAGGAATGGGCCAAGGGAAAACAAAAGCAAACTGATCAACGTCTATAAGATTATATTATGATCGCCCGGTCTATCTACACAAGCAAGTCAAGGAGCACAGTCTCGGGCCACAACTAGTCTCGCAGCACAAATGGAAGCTGCGACAGAGTTATTCACTTCTCCTTCTTTTCTACCCATATACGTTTTTTCAAACTCTCGATTCCCAAGGCAGAGACCACTATCCGCCTGTAGGCAAAGCGGAGGCTCGGTGGGTAGGGTAGGCAAGGCCGTCGGGAGAAGAATCACCCTCAAAAGAAAGGACTCGCTCTGCAGGAATATCCTGCCTATGCTTATAGGCGATGAATCCGTAGGTATAGACCATAGGCCTTGTCGTCCAGCGTTGATGCACCGAGCGTCCAACTGTAAATTGGTCAAGCCTGATAAGATGCCGGCCGCCGAGTCCCGGAAGACCATTTCCCGCATCCCCCACAAACGCCGCACACATGACTTGACGAATGGCTGCCATGTTTCCGGCGTCTGCAACTTTGTAAACAATGCTTGTCTTTCGGCTTGGCCGAGGCTTTGACTTTTCTGATTATGTTCCACGAGGTTGACAGCCCTTGTATGCTGACGTCAACTGTTTCGCTTGACCGATGCTGCTGCGAACTGCTCACATATCGCGAATCTGTCGGCAACATGCCAGGGTCTTGTCGTCCAAGAACAACTCGAAAACATGGTCAGCAAACACGGCGCGGGACTAAGTCACATCGCTGGTCGCTGACGTTCTCAAAGGGAACACGGGAGCAGTCGGGATTTGGGTCTTGTCGTCTTTCTCTCGCAGTAGATGAGCAGCTTGTCCTCCAGTATCTGCAAATGCTGTCGTTCCAATTCCGCCTTATCCTGCAGCATAGGTACTCTTCTCCCGCAGGGCCTCGCCATACTTCCAAAGCAGGACTGGTGCCGGAAGGCCAAGGCCGATGGCAATGAACGCAAGCAACGAGTTTCCCCAATCTAGTCCAAGAGCCTGGTACATATATGGGGCAAAGAGTGGACTGTTGTGGAAGCACATAATGGTTAGTTCCAATCCAAAGTCAGTGTCACACGGTGAAAAGGGAATCGCTCACAATCCAAACCCTGCCAGACTTCTCAGCACCACAGCAGAAGCGACAGCCGAGGCTGCAAAACGTGAGTACGCGTCCACAATGTAAGTCTGCGTGCATTGGAAGCCCATAATCGTGCCTGCAGCAAAGATAGCAGCTCCAATATTAGGAACAATCCAGTGCACACTCGCTCTTGCGCCCCAGCCGTAGATAAAAAGACCGATCGGCACGAGGACGGCTCCCGGAAGCATAAGCGGTACACGAAATTCGGGTCTTCCAACGTCGTTGTTTCGTGACTTCAGTCTGCGATAAATACGGTCGTTGATCGGAGCGCAGATCTGTGTGCCCAGAAAGAACCCCACCCCTAGAGAGATGTAATTTAGGCCGCCAATGCCGACCGACTCGTGGTAGATTCCCTGCCAGACCTCGGGAAAAGTGGAAAGGACCAGGTACATAAGACCGTAGAGGTACGCCCTGGAACATTGTAAGCGAATATCATGAGCCAATGAGCAAAAACTTACATATACATAGCTAGAGCCTGAATAATAGGTTGGGTGCCCAGAAGGCGAAATGGGCGGACGAGACTCGTGCGAAGGACCTTCCCTAGTGTTCTATCTGGATGATCCCACTCGGTATGGTAATTTGGATTGCCTGTCTCTTTCCGGAGTCTCTTCGCTTTGTCATTCAACAGCTTTGGCGCGTAGGTTTCTCGTAGATATATAAAGCCAAGGACTTGAATTCCAGCGTCCATGATCGAAGTCGCCCAAAAGCACCATCTCCAGGTTGTCTATCCAACGTCAGCGTCTAAGTAATCACTCACATAACGGTTGAACCTGCCTTTAGAGCAATAAACCCCCCAGCGATAGGACCAACTGCAGGACCTAGAAGGGGCGCGAGAGAGTAGATACTGATAGACTTGCCTCGTTCTTCTGCACGCCAGCAATCGCTCAGTACTCCTCCACCCAACGCCAAAGGTGCACTGCCGCCTAGCCCACTCAGAAACCGAAATGCGATGAGTTGGCCTTGGGTTTGAGCAAAACCGCATCCAAGATTCCAAGCGAGGTAGAACAGATTCGACAGTTGCAAAATAATAACTCGGCCGTACATCTCAGACAAAGGGCCCAAAAACAATGGTCCGATGGCGTACGCAAGGACGAAGATAGAAAGGGTTAATGATTTCTCGATATCCTGGGTAATGCCGAGATCTTGGCCAATTTTATCAAGAGCCGGCGCGACCATAGACGATGACACGGGGGAAATGAATGTAAAAGATGATACAATGAGAGTTGCCGCCCATTTCTTCCTGTATGTCCAATTCTTGGGATTTTCTGGGTCATCGGAACCCTCCCAAGTGACCTAATACAAATCGGTTTCATCAGCACTTGCTATGGTCCATATGAAAAGAGATGAAATAGCACACTTACCAGGTGGGGATCCTTTAATGATCGAGTAGATTTCTCAGATTTCAATTCTGGCAGATGGGCTCCTGCTTCGACGTCACGACTATTGACCACACCAAACCTGACTTCCTCCTGAGACTCCCCAGCGCTGCTACTATCGGATATGGCATCCTCCTCGATTATTGGGCCCTCATCGCCATCGCGCAGACCGAAACAATCTTCATCAGGTGTCGCAGCGACATGGTAATGGTGGGCGCCATGGTCATCCATGAATTGAGGCGAAAACAACTGGTGAGAATCATCTTCGGGAGTTGATCGTGCTCGCCTTAAAGAGGCACGCGAGAGCCGTCTGGACCGATTTTCGGGAGCTGTCCGTGTCCTGTTTAGGTCTGTAGCCATGTCTGAGTTGTCTGCGCTTGTTATCGTCCTGCAGCAAAGCCAGAGTCTAAAACGGGATCGCGGCACAGAAGGAACATGAAGAATGAGGGGGTGGAAAGCAGCCGAGGATTTTTAAATCATTGATCCCACCTCGTCGTCCACAGGGAAGCAGCCTGGAGAAAAGAAGCGGATTTTATGCATAATGGCCGGCCGATGACCGCATAACCTGGCCATTGAGTGGACGAGGCATTGCGCAAACCCTGGCCAGCGTGAAAGAAACAAAAGAACCATGGAGAAAATGTCACTTCAGTTGCCGCCACCCCGGTCGAAGGATCGCATCGACTTGGACGGAACTCGGCACGGTGAACAATGACTGCCCCAAGACTCGTTCGGCCCGGGGAAAAGTTGACGAAACGTCACCCACCCCGAGGCCAGCTGGGCCAGCCAGGGCCGTTAACGGAGAGTTAAGCTTCTGATCGGCGTGATGGTGCAGAGTCTTGATTTGACCTGTTGCCTGTTGCTGTCTCGCAACGAAGGACAGAAAAGAAGAGGCGCAGTTGGGCACAGATGGTGAAGAAAGGGACAGAAATCATCATCACCGTCATCACGTGCCATGTCATTGGCCAAACCCCACCGATCACATGATCAAAGCCTTGCACGTGATCCTCATCAACACCTTTCTCTCTTTCAAGGGAGGGAAATGATCGACTTGGATCGCAGGCAACTTACTTGTACATACTTAGGTACCTCAAAGGCTCTGCTCTCGGCAATGTGGGCAATGGCTATGGTGATCTTGTCCCTGGTAAGTTCCTGAATATTCCATTGCGCTTCAGCACACAAAACCAAGCCTATTGGAAAAATCTTCCTTCTCTATCAAACCTGACCGCATTCGAGTCCTCGCTCCTTGATCCAGACGACAAAATCTAGGGATTGTACTCCCTCCTGACCTAGTCCTACCCATCCTGCCTCATGCTCTCCTCACTCTTGCTTTCGCCTTTCCTCTCCGTGCATTTCTTCACGCCCGCCCAGATCCTCGCCCGTCATATGCACGTCAGATAACGTATCCAACCCCGTCCCCATACTCAAATTCATATCCAAATCCATTGGGAAGTCTTCTACGCCGCCTATGCCGTACCCCATGTCTTGCCACCAATCAGCTGCTGCGCTGGGCACGGCGGCCGAGAGAGAGACCGGTGTGGGACCCAATAACGGCAGTGGATCAGGCATCTCTTCTAGACCAGGACGTGAGGGTGATACGGGCAATCCCACGGGTATCGACATACCAGCTTGTTGAAGTAGTGTTTGATGTTGCCCAGGCATCTGAAGGGAAGATTGACGAGACGGCGGTGGTGGTCGCGAAGAAGAACTCGTTTCCTGCCTGGTTGGAACCGCCACTCCCGATCCTCCAAAAAAGCTAGCACTGCCAGCGTCGCCAGAGCCACCAGCAGGTGCATGATCCGGCACCCCAGCAATAAGAGCTGCCAGAAACTCGAGCTTCCTCGTCACAAGCACCTGCAAAAACCGATCCAGTACCCTCTCGGCATAGATGAACCTCTTTAGCACCTGTCTGACATTTTCCCAAGCTTCGAGGTTCAAGCGTTGCAGGACCATCGCGAAGTGAACGCTGAACCAGCGTTCATTGATGAGATCACCCGGGTGCTCGACTGAAGGCGAGGATATTACGCCTGCCCTTGTGATGTGGTGTGGTGCTTGTACTCGATTGGGACCATCAGATTCCTCGACAACGGCGCCAGCGAAGAAGAGGAAAAGAAGGGTGTCCGTTGGAATTGGGTTAGTTTGCCCTCTTCCACTACGCCTCTTTCCCGCTGCAGCCACTTGCAGACGTCTATACTGGCCCATGAGCGCCATAAGCAAGTCCAATCTGTTGCGCAGGTGATGATACGGTATGTATGCCATGCTTGGAGCATTCATGCTGTATCGCATGATGAACTGAAACATGTAGTTGGTGGCAAGCACAATGCCAGAGTGGAAGACACAAAGCATCTGCGACAACAATGACCGCCCGTGGACCTCCGTTTCTATAAAGTCCACGTACATATCCGACGAGAGACAGATCAAGGCGTACTGACGTAGCGACAGCCACGTGTATATCGGATCGGCAGGGTCTTGCCCGCCTTCACCAACAGATTCGGCAATGCCTGGGGAGCCCGATGTGTCTGCCAGGACGAAAGCGAGATCATTTGCTGCCAATGCTTCGCGATGCCAGTTAATCAGCTCCAGCAGATGCTGCGTGTAGTCGCTTTCCTCGTCGTGTTCGGCAAGGAGAAATATCGCCATGTCCGTCTCCTCAGATACCTGGTCATCGAAGCTGAACAAATGATCAAATGGTTGCAAAGACGGTTCTTCTGACCAGGGCTTAGGTGCCCAAGACTCGACGTCCATAGATGGCCGTTTTGGAACATGGCTCGTGGTAAGCGAGTCGCAAAGTATCAGAAGGTACTTTAGCACTGGGTGCACCGATTCGAGGCCTCCTTCAATGCTTTGAAGAAGGCGCATTGAAGCCGCACGGTGAACTTGACAACTCTCCAGGTCCTGGCAGTGGAAACTGAACGTCGTCATTCCGTTGATCAGACTCAGTGCTTCTTCAGTGCTGATCCCTGGTCGAGCGAGCTGAGCCCGGGTCTCTTCGAGACATTTTCCGTGATGGTGGATGGCTCTGGCCCACAGCATAGGAGTGTTCTCTGTCCGGGGAAGGTAATTTGTGATATAGCTGAGGGCGCCGGAGAAAAGTCCGTGCAACATAGCTGGGTTGTTGATAACCATATTCCGGATCCAGCCGTCGGTGGATTGGACTGCTCTGTGCGAAGGACTGGAGTAGATGGGTGCTGGCCAAAAGTTTGACATGTAGCATAGCCGCCAGAACTGCAGGACGGAGTTGAAAAATGTGTCGGGGGACAATTGTGCAGCAACACTGGGGTCTGAAGCGCCGCTTGAAATCAGAGGAACGGGGGACGCGGCTAAGTTAAGTTGCGCCAAAGACGCGGCATATTCAGCAGGGAGAAGGTTGGAGGTCGACAGTGGGAAAGTCGAAGATCTTGGAGACAGGGCTGGGGATTCGTGGGTCGCCAATTGCCTTCGGGACTGCTCTGGTTCGCGTCTTTGAGCCTCCCTTTGCTGGTATTGGAGAACCCCTCTGGCCTGCTGCTCAAGGATGTCTTGGATGGATGGAATGGGCTCGGCCGTCGGACTTGGAGCACCCGTTTGGGCTGCTGGACTTTCGGAGCTCGTTGGCCCTGACTGAGCCTGGCTTCCACGTTCCGACGATTTCGCCTGGGAAGACGGCTTTCTCGACCGCCTTGCAATTTGCATGGCATGGCTTCGAACAGCAAATACCTCTTCTCGCTGCCTGGACCTGAGATTTGTGGCGTTCTTGTTGACGAATAGGAAAGGACCGGTATATGCTGGCGGTCGTTGATCTGGCTGGCGTCCGCCCGGGTCCTGTTCCGCCATTGCAGCTTTCGGTTGATGAAGGTTGGAGCGGCGCGATCTGCACCTCAGACCGCAAGATGTTGCGTGTGGGTCGTCCTTGGGCTCTTCTGCATTCGCTCCAAGATGATGGATTGGTGAGCTTGCCACCCCTTGGAGGTTATACATTCTGGGAAAGAGAACGGTTATAAATCCTGTCAACAAGAAGGATGCATGTGCTTCATTCCGATATTCATCGTTGATCAATGGAGCATACGGGTACAAAGATTGGGATAAAACTGCACCTCGGGAAGCGCGATACCGAGTTCATGAATTTGGAAGAGGTCAGTATAGCCGTGAAGCGTGTAAATGTCGCATCTGGCCAAAGGTACGGCCGATACCTTCTCCCCCCAAGAAATGGGCATCTGTCGAGGCGGCGGACTCGCATTTTTTTTAAGCTGGGAAGGGGACAAGAGACGCATTTTCAGATTACGAGCTCAACAGGCCCCGGTACCCCGTACATTGAGCGATGAACGTGTGGACAAGGCTGGTTGGACCATAAACCTCTTCGGGTTTGTAGAACCGCACCAGGATGCGCAAACGGGACGACGGAGCGGTTGATTGGTGCGAGAATGAGCCTTAGTGCAGCTTCTGTTCTCAGAGGCTTAGCCACAGCAGGTCATGCCCTAAGTCGACGTTCGGAAAGCCAAAGCCGACAATCAACCCTGGCGAGCCATGCCCGACGATAACCTCGTGGGCCGCATGCGATGAGTAAGGCACACGTCGGCGAATTGAAGCCCTGGCAGCGAACTTCACCCGAGTAGAACCGCGGCTTTCACGAGCCCAATGGCATGTCGACTGATTGCATAACATTTGACAAACTGGCTTCCTGATTGCCCACAAGCCTGCAAGGCCAAAGCATGCAGAGTACGTCAGGCGCACGACGAGAAGCCGTTGCAGATCAGGACTAGGGGGTACGGGTTGGCGCTCCCCATTACCCAGTAGATCAGGCTCGACCGCCCCAAGACATTTCAAACACATCTGGGGCCTCCAGGCGATAAGTCAGAAAAGGAAGCATCTACCGAGTTGGGCTCGTGTCAGAAGTCTGGGCGTTCAATCACCATTGGCATTTGGTCCGCGTCAAAGCGCCGTATATTGGACTTTTAATTTGGCCCCCCTACGCGGAGAGGTTGGAACTGGACTTGGTGTCTATGATCACTATCAATTCCGGTTGGATCTCATGATGGTGGTTGATACGGATGAATAAGCATTTCCGAGAAACTGTTCGGCGACGTCAGTAGTTGAGATGTAAGGCATCAATATGCGAGAAGCTCACCTCTTCAAACTGTCCACCCCGCGAACCTCGTCTGTGAGGAGAGGCATCTTGACAACGTTGAACTCGTCATACAGCTCTTCGATCTGATCGAGATATTTCTTCTGCATCTTCCTCCTGGCGTTACACTGCTTGCATTCATTGCCTTTCTCCGGGAACAACAATTGGTTGACCACGATACAATGTGTATCAATATGGTAATTGGCCAGCTCTTGAATCATTCTCTCGGTCTCGTACAGTGAAAGGAACTCGGCGATGCAGACGCAGACGAAGGTGGTCATGTCGGGATTCTTGAACTGGCCGTTGACTTCGGCAATGGTCTCTCGAAGTGACTCGAGCTTCTGCGTCAGCTCCTCGAGCGTCGCCCCCCCGGGAAGACCTCCTCTTGCTCCAATGACTGATTGCAGCATTGGGCCGAACTGTGCGGAGAGCTGAGAAATCTTTGCTAGAGCCTTTTCCAGGACCGTGGGGAACTGTAGGAAGCGAAGCGTGTGGCCAGTGGGAGCCGTATCGAAGATGATGACTTCATAGGAGAGCGATTTGACCTGTTTGAGCACTTCGGCAAAGGACATGGCCTCATCAACGCCAGGAATCTGTCTAGATTAGCAGCCAACCTCACAATAGCATGAGAAAGTGCCTACGCTGAATGCCAGATCTTGCATCATGTTGCCCATTCCACCCAGTCCCGCCATGGCATCCTGAGCCTCATCTCCGGCGCCGCTGATCAGGTCATTAATGGAGCCATTGGGATCAATTTCCATGGCGCTGAGGTTGGTAAAGCCCTCGACCAGTCTCGCATCTTTGCCAAATTTCTGACTGAAGGCATCACTCAAATTGTGAGCGGGGTCAGTGGAAATCAGGAGCACTGATTTCCTGGCTTTGGCCATTTGAATCGCCAGCGAACAAGAGGTTGTTGTCTTGCCCACGCCACCTTTTCCGCCCACGAAAATCCATCGTAGTGACTTCTGGTCGATAAGGTTTTGAAGGCTAGGCTCAAGGACGTCGTCGTCTGCGCTCACAAGGGCAGTCGACATCTTTATAAGTGCAGCGTCGATGTGATCCGCGTCGTATGGCTTGTCGCGGTCCTCTTCTTGTGATTCAGGGCTTTGGTCGCTGCGTCGTGCAGAAGATCACTCGGTGTTCTCGAATGTTCCTCGAGGACTACAAATCCACGGAGAGGTAGGAGATTTGAATCGAAAAAAGCACTGTGCGGCTTGCGGAATCTATGCTGAAGAACCGAGATACTCTATTGTCTATAGGCAAGAAAGCGACGGCAATCCTGTAAAGGCAGACCTAATGGCGACAGCGTGGCTCCGACGTGCGGAGCTGGTGGCCAGAAAATCGCAGGTCGCAGGTCGCAGGTCGCAGGTCGCAGGTACGACACAACAAGCCCACGTCATTGCTTCCTTTCCCGCCTCTCACATGCCTCGTATTTCGTATCCCCACCAGGCCCCATCTGGCGACTGAGCCTTGTGGCTTGACTACATTTTCTCGATGCTTCATCCCGCTTGTCTACGATGGAATCCAAAGAAGGCAGTGTAGAACCATTGTCATATCTGTGACTGATAGCAGTTTTGTGCCAGCTCTTTAGCAGGCCTTTGCCTGAATTCAGGCCACGTATCTGGCCAAAGTGTAACTCCACCCTGAATGCTAATCGTGAGACGTGGTAAATTTGCGCCCTTGCGACACGAGAGAGTCCATCTCTACCCGGGCATCCGGCCATGCCATGTTGTCATCTACATACGTGCTTGCCTGCCTGCTTCTCTGGAAATTGAAATTGCTTTTGAAAGGCGAAATCATGGAACAAATGAGGTGGATAGTCGGACCCGCTTGATGAAAGAAGTTCATAGCCCCGTAAGATGATGATAGTGTACAGTGGAAAGTGGTATAAGGTCGAGTTGCAGCTGGTATGAAGCTGAGCTAGTGGTCGTCTTCGTCGCCGTGACGATACGTGCAAGAATCGCCCTTAAGGCATTTGCCTTGCTCCCAGAACGTGCACGTTTGGGTTTTGTAAAGGTATGGCTTAGAGTCTCCTTTTTTCTTCTTGGTCCCACCTTTTCTGCCATAGTCGTTGTCGTTGTCATTGGAGTCGCTCCGGCTATGTTTGCGGGAAGCATCGTCGAAATTACCGACGTAGGGATTAGGGTTTCCCCCCATGCCGAGAGGGAGAGCACTGGCGGATGTAGCCGCTTGGGTTCCCTGTTGCATCGAGGCGAGAAGCGCGCCTAGATTTGGTCCGAGAGCCGAAGGCTGGGTTGCGGCTGGATACTGAGGTTGCTGATTTTGACCTTGCGATTGTTGTCCGAGCACTGTTTGAAGAAGAGCTTGTAGGGTCACATTCGAACTCGGAGCCGCTTGTGGCGTAGTACTCGGCTGATTCAGCTGATTTGGCCGACCAAACATGCTCAGAGCACGCTGAAGCTCGGGTGGAATGGCTCCTGGTTGCTGCTGAGATGTCTGTGAGGCAGACATGGCTTGAATCTGGGCTGCAAGATCTATGGCAGGTTGCGTTCGAACTTGTCGTCCCAGATGCTCCTTCTCCCGCTGACGCGTCTTCTCATCGGGCTCTCCGAAGGGAGTTTCGGGTTCGGCTGGCTCGAAATCGCCTTCGTCCTCCTTGGTATCATCTGGCTCCTTTGGTGTTGACGGACGATCGGCCTTGGAAATGTAAAGTGCCATGAGTGTGTCTTGCTCGTACTTATTCTGGGCTTCGCTACTAGGACTCTTGGGCTTCATAGACCCGCCGAACTTGGGTGAATTGATTTTGTGTGGTGAATCATCGCCAAGTGAAACATCTTCAAGGTAACTAAAGTCCACCTCCGAGGGTGCGGCATATGGCTCGAGGTCTTCGAAAGAATCTTCGTCTTCTTCATCATCAAGATCGTCCAAGTTCTTGTGAAGTTTAAGCGCTTCGCCCTCGCGACCAGTGTCCCCAGCGTCGCGTTTCAGACGGTCGCCCTGGTCAAGCTCCTCGTCAGGATCATGGGTGAACAGGCGAGTCTCCACAAGCTCTGCATCTACTTTCCAGGTAACGCGAAGTTTCCGACGAGCTTCCTTCCGCAGTCGTTTGGCCTTTTGTTCTTCGGTCTCATTCGGAATCTCGTCTTCCTTCTTTGTCTCCTTCTCGGGTTTTTTCTCCATGTCAGCTAGTAAACCCATGAAGGACGAGGCGGTCGCGGCCTTTGTGATGGGAGCAGAGCCGCCATTTCGCGGTGGCGACTCCTTGCCCGAATTTGGTTTCTTCACTGGCTGAGCGGCTACAAGCGAGGGCGAAGCCGTCGAGGACGCTCTCTCTTTTGCAGCTGCAGCGGCTCGCTCTGCATTCGAAGTGCCTGGCTTTTTGGGGGCGGATGCTAAAGACGCAAAGATTGAAGATTTCGGAGGAGGTGCCACGGCAACTTTTCCTTTTGTGGCCGGATTGGCCGTGGTTCCTGGTGGAGCAGAAGTCGTCTTCTCTCCAGCCTTTGCTGCTTGTGCAGCTTCCAACGCCTTTCTACGTTCAGCGTTTTGAAGAGCCAGAGGTTTTGACGACTGCGGAATCAATTTTGCGACCTTCTTCAGGACCGGCGGAACAGAGACGTCGCCTTCGCGGAGACGCTTAACCCCAGTCGCACCTTCTTTTCGCGTCCCATCTGCCGGACTCCCAACTGATTTGGGCGATGCCGGCTTGTCAGCCCTCTTGTCATTAGTGGTGGAAGCCTTCTTCGCCGTAGCGGCGACAGCATTATCGAGGACAGTCTGTGCCAACGTCTTGATGTCAGTCATAGCTTTCTTCGTTAGACGCTGTAGGATTTTTGACAGTTTCGTCATCTCTAGCATTTCGGAATCTAGTGTCTCAAATTTGACAACAAACTAGTCCAAGAGAGTTAGCATGGGAATCCAAATGTGAAGACTTCCGCTGACCTTGAGAATAGAGCTGACGAGAGTACTGTCATAATCCGCAGCGTTGAACCTGTCGAGCATGAAGGAATGCAAGGCCGACATTGTGAACTGGTTTTCACCTAATCTGAAGGAATTATTAGTGAATGTTATTGGATGGGATCAAGGAATAGTTATGCAATGGCCATCCCAAGGGCGTACGAGATATGTCACGAAAAGAGGCGGTTTGTAACTATCTATGGACGTAGAGCTATGGATATAACCATTATGCAAGAGTGACGAGCACATCAATGTCCTTATATTCCGGACCCAAGACAATGAGCTCTGATTGCAGCGACGGCGAAAGAAGCTGAGAGCTTTGTGCCTATGACAATAGGAGTCGGGACCACATAAAGCCATCTCACGGCTTGCGGCGAAGCAGGACGTAAACACGAATACGGCAGGGGGAATGGGGTAAAGCACATACCTCTTGACGATGGCTGGATGGCCATACAGCAAAGATCTCAGCATGACATTTTCCATGACTTGGCGATATCGCGCGACTTCTTCCTTCAACCTCTGGGCATCTTTGGCTGTGGGAGAATTAGGGAGCTCTGCCTTTCTTAGACTTTCATTCTTAGTTTTCCAAGCGTCTCTCAAGCTTCGTACGCTATCACCGAAACCAGCAATGCCCCCACGTATCTTTTCGGGAGAGACCGATTTGTTGCGCGGGCTCCAAACGGCTTGCACTGCGTTGTAAAGAGCTTTTCCGCGTTCATCCGTTGGCATGGATACGCTCAGCAAGGCTGGGGTCACTTCCGGTGGTTCGTCATCCTCGATCTCCAAATCGTCATCAGAATCCGTCTCAGACGCTGAAGGTTGACCGTCAGGCTTCGCAGAGGCGTCCTTTCTCGGTCGACCCCTCTTCTTCTTGGGTGCATCTTGATCTTTGTCAGCAATTGGTTTCACAGCTTGCTCCGGCTTTGGTTGAATGGCTACCCCTGCCCACGTCAGCTGGTGTTGATAACTTGAGTCGATCTCAGTACCTGGCCGTGGTGTTTGTGATGTGACCAGCGACATGGGCTGCAGCGGCTGGCCTCCTTGCAAGGATCTTGGATCCACAGTCGAACCGGATTTGAAGTAAGAAGTCGCCATGTAGGGTTGCTGCGTCTGGAAAGCATGGCTGGTGTCTGCGAAAATCATTAGCGAAAAGCTCTTACGGAAAGGAGTGCACCGTCCTACTTGTATGCATCATCTGATTTGCATTCAACATAGAAGGATCCACGAAATGATTAGATGGTTGATGAGTTTGGTCTTGGAAAGTCCCAAAGCGCATCAAGTCAGTGTTCTAGGCCAGTGTAAGTAAACAATGTCCAGCGGTCAAGGCGGTGGCTTGGTCGCTTACCTGGCCATGGGACAGATGCGGAGGGCGTGGGCCGATGTTGATGAATGGTGATGGTTGTGGTGGTGGTGGTTGTTGTTGTTGTTGTTGTTGTTGCTGCTGCTGCTGCTGTTGTTGGATTGGATAATTTGGCGAAGGCGTGGTTGTTTGTCGTTGAGGCATGCTCATCTGCTGTGTGTTGAATTGCTGGTTGGAATAGCCCATTTGGGAGGGATAATGGTAGCCGCCATCAAAGCCCACGGGCGAGGGAGAGGGTCGTGAATAGAACCTGGGGTCATAGTTGGGTTGGCTCATCTGGCGAGAGTCGTAGAATGGTTGAGAGAATTGATGGTGAGGGAAAGACCGCTGCGGGACGCTGAACTGTTGGACATCTGACGTGCTCGATTGTCGGCCTGCGTTGGGATCAAAGTCTTGCGACATGGACAGGGACGGTTGAGAATAGGTGGAATCGAAGAGCTCGGGGTCAAAGAAGCGAGACAGATCGTCTCCATTTTGAAGACCGTCAGAGCCGGTAAAGGCCTGAATGCTATCCAGCATGCCGTATGATTGACCCTTTGCATGCTGCGCACCGTTGATTGAAGAGTTGGTGGACGGGTCCATGGCGACGGGGGGAGATCGACCAGCATCAAAGAGAGGACAGAAGCTGGACGCGCAGTCACGTGGCCGAGGGTGGTGAGAGGGTCGAGTGTGATCCGTTCTAATCACGTGCGGAAGAGCCCGGACTGACCAAACCCAAATCTGCAAATTAGGGGCTGCAAGGGGCTCCAAGGCGCACCAAGGTGCACCAACAGGCCCAAGAAAGAGGCCCCCCGGGAGAGTTGCTGCGTTGGATGGACTTTGGCTTATGCCGAGAAAAGTTGCCACTCACAGGCCACACCACGCGCTCGGCTGCATATATGGGAAGTGGTAGGCCTGGGTCAACCCAAGGGACACTTGGAGAGGCTTTTTGAGAGGCTTTTCTGATGTACTCCGTACTCCGTGTAATCCAAGCAGTAGAGACCGTAGAATTTAATTGCCGTTCCGGTACACAGGGGGTTAGTGTTAAATTTTTTTTTTTGGCTCGCTGTCAGTCCAGGGTGACTTGATTGTTTTTTTTTTCCTTTGGTCGAGGTTTTCTGTGGAGGGTTGCCCTGCCGCCTGCCTGCGCCTTTGGCCTTGTGCCTTTCTCTGCCTTTTCCCTGCACCACCACCCCCAAGAGGACCAAAAACCCCCCCCCGAACAATCTTCTCTAGTATGAACCAGTGTCAAAGGAATCAAAGCACTAATGCACTCAATCCACCCGTCTCTGAGGCGCTGTACACACAAAGAGGCTCACAAGACGTGTTTTGGGGCGGATTCAGATCAATATTAGATGACGAGCCAACGCGCCACAGTCACGCCAACGGCAACACACCCCGACTCCAGCCCAAGCGTGATGCAAAAATGGAGAACCATTCAATGTCACTTATTACAGAGCACAGTCCGAGCGTGCCGAGGAACAAGATTACAGAGTGAAAAAGGTGGGAAGAAAGGGTTATCGTAGACAAATTGCGTGGGAGAGGAAGAGGGAGAGGAAAGAATGAGGAGGAAGTGAGAGGGAAGAGAGAGGGAGAGATTGAAGGCCAGTTTAACCTCTCGAGATTGAGACGCCCACTGCAGAGCCGGCCTAAGCCGTTTTCGGCTTGGCGTCTACATGACTCTGCCGCAGCCAGTGGCACCCGCCAGTTGGCCACCATTAGCACTTCTGAGTACAATATGCTTCGAGGCTCTTTGTGTAGAACCAACGTCAGTCAACGTCTATCTGTGGCCGGCGACACCTGTCCACATGTGCTTCTACATGGTGAGAGCCTGCGCTCGTTAGACCCGGTGCTTTCGAGGTCAAGATGAAAGTCTGCCTTCTACAACTTCACCCCGACACACCATCTGCGGACCTTCATCCTCGACGACCATGGCAGCCCGCACGCAGACTCTCCGGGATCGTCAGATAGGTGAGCAATGTCCCTCAGGACGAATAGCTCTGACGTTCATGAATCTCACCGATCCCAGCTTCCATTGAACGCATACTAAGCCTGAACCACGACCACTCATCTGCTTCAAATGGCGATGCAAGCACCACCCCTCAAGCGGCTTCGCTTCTCAGCGAGGACGGAGAACCCATATGGAAGGTTCTTGTATTTGACAACCTTGGACGAGACATAATCAGCAGTGTGTTGCGAGTAAATGACTTGCGGAGCAAAGGAGTAACAATACATTTGTCAGTGCGACCAATTCGCTTGGAGCTGTACCGCAACTGACCCGCCAACAGAAACATCAACTCTCCTCGCTTTCCCATACCCGATGTTCCTGTCCTGTACCTCGTCGAACCTACTCCTGTCAATATCCAGCTCATCTGCTCCGACCTCGCCCGAGGGCTATACTCTCCAGCCTATGTCAACTTCATCTCATCGATATCCCGTCCCTTACTTGAAGACTTTGCCGCCCAAATTGCCTCCACAAACACTGCCGATTCCATTGCCCAAGTCTATGACCAATACCTGAATTTTGTCGTGGCCGAACCGGATTTGTTCAGCCTGGGAATGGGAAAAGAATCGTATTGGACATTTAATAGTGCCAAAGCAGAAGCAGAGGTCCAGGATGCGGCTATAGACAGGATCGTGAGCGGGCTGTTCAGTGTCAGTGTAACAATGGGATCGGTGCCCATTATACGGTGTCCTCAGACAGAACTGGCCAAAATGATTGCAACGAAACTGGACCGAAAGCTGAGAGATCATGTCCTCAACTCCAAAGATAACTTATTCTCATCCAAGGGCTCCGCGGCCAATCTATACTCCGCGCCCTCACGGCCAGTTCTGATAATCCTGGACCGTAATATTGACCTGGTCCCGATGCTGTCCCATTCGTGGACGTACCAGTCCTTGGTTCATGATGTCTTGAAAATGCACCTCAACCGAATCACTGTACATGTGGCAGACGAGGGGGACCCGACTGCAAAACCGCGAGCCTACGACCTGAATGCAAGTGACTTTTTCTGGGCGCGCAATGCAAGCGCTCCATTCCCCCAAGTTGCCGAAGACATCGACAAAGAACTTACAAAATACAAAACCGACGCAGAAGAGGTCACCAAGAAAACCGGTGTGAACAGTATCGAAGACCTCAACGACAGTTCAACCTCCGCAGCCCACTTGAAAGCAGCAATAACACTGCTGCCCGAGTTGCGAGAGCGCAAAGCCACTCTGGACATGCACATGAACATCGCCACTGCACTGCTCAAGGGCATCAAGGACCGCCAACTAGATAACTTCTTCCAACTAGAAGAGAACATTACGAAACAAACCGCCGACCAAATGCTCACCCTTATTAAATCCGATGATAAGGGGAACAACCCGCTGGACAAGCTGCGGATATTCATCATCTGGTACCTCAGCGTCGACAGGGAGCCCTCCAAATCCGAACTCTCGGAATTCGAATCTGCACTTACAACTGCTGGAGTGGGAGATGCAGTGACAGCAATCAAACACATCTCCAACGTGCGTCTAGAAACGCGAGGGACGATGATGAGCTCCACAGCACCATCTCAGCAACAACCCTCTTCCCAAACGCCGTTGTTTGGCGGCCTCTCCTCGCTCTCGAAAAACTTCACTGAAAAGCTCTCATCCACTGCGCTCGGAAACACTTTCAGCAACGTGAACCTCGAAGCACTCGTGTCCGGGGTGAAAAACTTCCTACCCGCGAATAGGGACCTCACGGTGACCAAGATTGTTGAGTCAATCATGGATCCTCCCGCCGCAAGTTCCAGCGCGATCGCGATGACGGAGGGATATCTATACTTTGATCCAAGAAGTGCACATGCAAGGGGTATTCCTGGGACGGCAAGTGGGTCGAATCCGCCGTCAAGAGACAGTAGGGGAGGTCCTAGTGGACAATCGGGAGGCGCAGGGATGAATCCCAGCTTTGGCCAAAGAAGACAGGGGTATACGGAGGCAATCGTCTTCACCGTAGGAGGAGGCAGTATGGATGAATACGGCAATCTGCAGGAATGGGTCAAGAGGACGAGTGGGCTGGGAACCGGAGGTGGTGGAGGAGTAGGCGCCAATGCCCCCCGGACGAGGAGGGTCGTTTACGGGAGTACTGAGTTGGTCAACGGAGAGGACTTTTTGTCCGAGCTGGTGAGACTAGGAAATGAACTCTAACAAGGAATACCAAGTGTACACGTATGTTCTGTTCGTGCACATACCCATATGCAGAACAAGGGGGCTGGAATCACTAGAAGACTTGAAACTACATTGACGTCTGACAAGAGGATCTCAGAAGCCCAAAGACAATGGTTGATCAGCTGTCATTCCTCGTTCCATCTGCATACTAGGTATTCTCGGAAATCTGTCCTCTGCAACGAACACTGCTGAATGTACGATCTTCGAGGGACTACCCAGGCAACTTGCTGCCACCGCCGCCGCCGCCACCACCGCCGCCACCGCCAACAAAATTAATGCAGACCGCCTCATGACCATCGCATCGTATTGTCACTACAATCCAGACAGAAATGCCAAAGGTCAAACAAAAGGCGCGCGGCACGTTACGGGTGCTGCCAGCCATAAGTTCTCGCGGCCAGCCTGCTTCATCCATCCGTTCGTTCGGTTATTCCCTTGGTTTCATTTCATCTCCTCCCTCTCGAGAACCTGCCTGCTCCGGCTCTCTTTGCCCTAGAATTCTTGTTTTTGATCTTCAAGCTCCGGAAGTTCATGTGCGCGTAGGCGTTCGGGTTGATTGTGCGGGTCGTTGCTGTTGCTGTTGCTGCTTTTGTTGTTGTCTCTTCGTCTCGGCCCGTGCTGCTGCCGCCCAGGGGCTTTCTCAATGTCTTGGTGGAAGATGCGGATGAGGACGAGAGGGTTGACTTTGGTGTTGCCTTTTTCCTGCAGGTGAGTCCTTTCTGGGCTCTTTCGTCTACGGGTAGAACTTTATCCGTGTCGTCGCATGCGTCTGGATCGTGAAACTCTTCATCGCTTGATTCCTCGTGTTCAGTGACCGGGTGCTCCATATCCGAGCCCTTAGGTTCGACATGCACATCGCCATACTCAAGGGCAGGAGCCAATTCGCCTTCCTTGTCTCTATCACCGACATCCTCACCCTCGTCCTCATCTTCGTCATCGGCGACAAATTTTGGTGCCGCAGACGGCTTCATCTTCACTGGCCTCATAATGACCCTCCTCGTCGTCCTCTTTTGGCCCTTTTTCTTCCATACCTTGGCCACTGGCCCCTCTCCTGTAGCTTCTAATGTCGCAATTCCATCTGCCGTTTGACTATCATTGACAAGCACATTGACTTCGTTGGCTTCCATTTCTCTCAAGGCATCGAGGTCATCTTCATCTTCGTTGTTATTGTCATTTCGTTGTTGGGTATCCTGTTTACTTTGCTGCAAGTCTGCTATGATTTGACTCAAAGGCTTCGGAGCGCTTTTAACGTATCCTAGGCTTCGTCGCGGGCCTCTTCTGGTGGAACTTGGGCTCGATTTACCAGTAGAGGCGCCAGACGCAGCGAAAAGTCTGTCCTTGAATGAGAATGTGCGTTTCAAATAGGGAGGTGTAGAGTCGTTGACATTCGCTATCGCTTGCCCTCCTTGCCCAACACCATTATCTTTCGTAGGAGAATTTGTGAGGACAAAATCACAAAGCGGAATCTTGGTCTGTGTTGGGGCATCGGTGTCATCATTACCATCGATCACGGTTGCAAATCTGACGGCACTCGGAGTTGCGAAGAAATGATCAAGCATGAATTTTCTGCCTTCGCTTATCGGGGTTTTAGAATGTTGACGTTTGCTAGCGGAGACTCTTGTTGATGGTGTAGTGGCCTGAAGACCTACATTCGCAGTACAGCTGGATTGCCTGGGTTTCTGGCTCGGGGTCTGGGCCACAGCTAATTGCCGCAATCCGTCGTCGCCAGCAACATCATAGAGCACGTCGACCTTCCTCTTTCTACTCCCCGGGGCACTTTCAGCACTTTTCTTTGAACCTGAATTGGAGAGCAAATCAAATATGCCCAACACAGTCCCATCTCTCCGTGGGGTCGGTCCAATGGCGTCGGGTATCACTTTTGGTGATATCGACGGGGGTGGGTCATAAGGATCGATGTCGTTCGGGTGCCATAGTGGTCTCGAAGGAGAAAAGCTCTTTCGACCTCGATGAGGCGTCAGACTGACTGCACTGTCTGCTCGTCCGTGCCTTCGAGTACTCTGATGTCGTCGAGGCGTATTCAATGCATCAAGCCTGCGTTTCCCCACGAGCACATCCCGGACTCTGCTATACTCTTTGTACTTCGCTGCAATAACGGCATCGGCTTTAATGTCATCCTTGCCTGGCTTGCGACCGCCATGTTTTCCAGCGAAGGTTCGTTCGTATTCTTTCAAGTCGGTGCGAAGTACGTCTGCTTGGGACTGCAAAGATGCTCGTTTGGGCGTATCGAGTAGAGTGGTCGGTGTGTCCATGATGGTTCCAACGGTGTTATCATAGATTCAGAGGTTAACCATCCGTAGCCATGAGAGTATTCCGTACTGAGTACTTTCACCAGGACGCAGTCTGTGTCGCAGATACGATGTCCGCGCTACGACCCGCCGGAGACGCGTCGCAATTTACGCGTTCACACGAGTACGGGAATATGAAAATAGGCAAGTTTGCCGATGTGTATACTTGTATGCGTTTTCGACGTCTCGATAGAACAGGATTGGGAATGCGAAAGAGCGAAGCAAGCACTGGGGACAACAATTTGTCTTTTTTGGAGGGTTATCGTGAGGACGAAGATCATTGCAATGAATTTTGTCTTCTTCTGCACCGTCATGATCCTGGAGGAAACGGACGTAGCTGAGCTGAGTGGAAATCATCTCGATCTCCTCAAGACTCAATTGTCTCTAGTTCCACGTGTTCAAGTTCCACGGCGCCTCATCTCTTTTGAGATACTTTTCCATGGGTCTCGCATCTGGTACTGCATGTCGAACAGACCGTCCCCGCTTTCTTGGCAGTAAACTCGTTGAGCAGCTCGTTATTCGATCCTTGCAAACTCGCCTTCCCCTTCGAGCATGCGATATCAACCATAAACAGAGACGCCATTCATGCGACCAACTCAACAACACCGCCCGCCTCCTTGATCTTTCGCTCGGCCTCCTTGCTGAACCACCTTGCTCTCACAACAATCGGAATCTGGGGAATGCGGCCCTTTCCGAGGACTTTAGAGTATCCGAGGGGGAGGAGGTCAAGTACAGGAGCGGTATCGGTCTTCTTGCCAGAAACATAGGCTTCGCGAGTCTCCTCAGGTACCAACGACCAGAGCTGTGAGCCAATGTTAGATTCTTGTTTGCAATGTGGGATCACGGATAGGTTCTGACCTTGTCGAGGTTGATGCTCGGTTTCCAATAGTGGTTTCTGAGCAGGTGGAAGTGTCTCATACCGACCTTACCGAAGTAACTAGTTCATTGTTAGCAATCCCTGTCACGCAAGGTCGAGCATGCGAAGGATTTGTCCGTCAGGACCACCCCTCCGCAACCTCGTATTTTCCAAGCAGCAGACGTACCCGGGATGGTATTTGTCCATATTTGTTCTGTGATGATGCTGACCACCGGCAAGACCTCGACCACCAGGATGCTTTCGGTGCTTTCCGATACGACCGTGACCAGCGGACACATGGCCGCGACTGAAGAATTCAACAGTTAGCCAGGTCCTTCAATTTGACTGATGTTTTGAGTGAAATCAAATATTCGCTGTTCAGATAGGTATTCCGACGCATATTCGGTGTGTATTCGGTGCGATCGATTCCTGCGGTGGCCGACCCGGTCATTGCAGAATTGAGGTGTTGAGGGTGCGATTCTGATCGATCGCTGAAGGATACGGTCGGGTTGCGCAAGGCGAGACTCGCATTGTGACAGAGCAATAAGCAAGGTGGGCAGGAGACTCACTGTTTTCTCGTCTTCGTCAGTCTCGTGGGCATTTTGGCGGCGTCGAGACTGAAGTTGTCGGTGATTGGAATCAAACGTTGATGGTGCTGTGGAAGGTCAAGAAAATGTGCGGCCTCCGAACTAGGGTTAGCGCACAAAAATCTTGGCGATGCTGTAGCCGAAGTTCTTCCGGTGCTCACGCCCTTGTCACGCCTCATAGACCAGACCCCATTGCCCCCAATACAAATTGGATCGAAGGCAGATGTTTTGCCTTCAGAGTCTCGATTGCTGGGGTTGCGTGCAAAGGCCACTACGCTGCTTTATCCATGGATCGAATCTTCGTTCATTGCTTCCCCTGGAAAAAAGCGCCAACGCCCTTCTCTATCTTTGTCCAGTCTCGCAGACTATCGTTCATGCTCCCTTGTATCCATCCGGGCAACTTGCGAGATATCCTCTCTGTTGAGAACCGTCTATCAACCATCAATATTGCAGCATAGTCGCTCCTGTGCCTGATTGCTCTCCCAATACTTTGGTTCACAGCTCTCATGCATGCATTTTCGTAGTATTCCCTGCTTGCACTCTTCGCCTCAGCCCTACATTCTGCCTCGCCCTTCCCCTGGCTTTTGCAATGTTCAAATCGGAGTCCTTCAATATGTTCCATCTTGGCCTTCCACTCTGCCCCGTTGGCATTGGGAAATGGTAAGCCAACCGCTAGGACAGCCCGACCGAGTCTATCAGAGAAGTTGATACCTTCCGAGAGCTTTCCGCCCACGACTGACAACATCAAACCCCCTTTTCCGCTATCCACCGCAGTAGCATACTCCCCCAGAAGTTCATCGACAGCAACTGACTTTGATTCCTGGAATATTGTCTTAACTCTACCCAGAGCAGTCATTATCGGCTGGGAAGCCGGCAGGTGCTGCCAAACAGAGGTTACTCGTGCAAGATAATCATAGCTGGGGAAAAATACCACGACCCCGTCCGGGACGATGCTGCATGCTCGTACAACAAGATTTCCCAGTTCAAGAATCATCGTTTCAGAGGCACGCATTTCATACCTGAAATCGAACTCGACACCCGAAGGTCCCTTCTCAACCACCTGAGCGAACAAATGGGAAGGGGGGATAATATGACCGAAGCTGAAAGTTCGAAGTCTATCCCTAGCGAGATATGAGAAGAGATAATCTGAATAGTCGGACATGGGGGACATAGTCCCGCCAGCCAGAATGACAGCCCTGGCATCTTGGACTATTTGTCGGAAGTGCTCTCTCGGGTCGAGCAGCGTGTAGTGAACGACGACGTCGTCATCTTGTCGGCTTGTAAAGAATCGTCCCTCATCATCCGGATTCATCAATACCACGAGGAAGTTCTGAAACTGCATCAGAACACCTTTGCCCTGATTCGAATCAGTGTGATCCTGTCGTGCTTCACAGTATCCCTCAACTTTGTGGCAAAGCTTGCTTTCGTGCAGGTATTGTAAGAGTTTGTGCGGTTTGATCTGATCGACTCCTTTTCCCGACATCAATTGTGCCGCTGTTATAGTTGCCTGGGATGAGGTCAATTTCTGCATGGTCCCCCGCAGACAGTCGGTCATCGAGTTCAGCAACCGTATCACTTGCATAACATATACGCGATTTTTCCCTTTCAAGCGATTCTTAAATCGAGATGCGTACGCAGTAACCTGCCGAACGGCTTGGTCTAGCTGACTGAGTCGCAGTGAGATAGAGAAGGTGTCCGCAATGGCATCCATCAGATTGTGAGCCTCGTCAATAATCACAACATTTTCTTTGACCGAGACTCCCAAGGCTTCTCGAGCGGACTTCTGGAGTAGTAGAGGATAGGGCAAAGTGAGCACTTCACTCATGCTTATGGCTGCGCGCGAAGCATAGTATGGACAGATTTCCATCTCTCTGCCTAGATGAGCCGTATCTTCGATGTCTCGTATCTCTGCAACGACCCTGTCTCGAAAAGCCTCGATCTTTGATTTATCATCCCTTGCGGGGATATAGGGACATCTTTTGTCCTTGGGGATGGCAGCTTTCTGGAGTTCGAGGCATTGCTCATTGATCGCGTTGGTCGACGACAAGCCTGCAATTTTAGGATTGATGCACAAGTTTTTCCGTGAGCCTAGGGCAAGGTGTTTCACTCCTTCTTCGAGCGAAGACTTCTGAACGATACCCCCAGCCTCTAGAAGAATTGAGGAGGGAGGCTTGACACGACGCAGTTCATTCACAAATTGAGTAAGCTGGGAGTGAGTGCGTGAGCAAAAGATGATCTTCAGTCGATCTTTTTCTTGTTCTTCAACCTCAGTTTTCGCGGGTCCTTGTAATTTGTCTAGCAGAGCTTGAGTTGAGCTAGAAAAACTGGTGGTTGAGCTGTTGAAAGCTTTACTCTCTTCTCTATCGCTCTCGTAGTCTTCCAGCATAAACTCTTCCTCGTCTGTAGCCTTGTCCTCGATTTTTGCAGTCTTAGTTCGAGGCTTCTTTGAAGCTTTCAGGTCGTATCGTCTCTGTCGGCGAGATGTCTCTTCTTCACGGATCTTGGCAAGCTTCAACTCAAATTCCTCACGCTCAAGCAGCAGTTCACGGCGCTGGGCAGACTTCTCAGCCTCCAAAAGCCAATCGAGTGGCTCACTCCCGTCCGTCTGACCTTGCAGTGCTAGGCGTTCGTGTTCTCGGAGCCAAGTCAAAGCACCACATATCAAGCTCGACGACTTGCCTGTACCTGTTGGAGACTCGAAGATACCCACTTTCTTTTCCTCTATGCAGCGATAGAGCTCTTTCATAAAGTCTAGCTGAATGGAATAAGGTTGGTAAGGGTGGCAGAAATTAGCCCGGGTAGGCTCCATGTTGGCTTGACTCTTTCAGTGCATCACTTTGTTGAGGTAATACGGGTCGTAGGCACCGTCTAGTTTCGGTTGGCGCGTGGTCAGGCTGCAAGGCATTTTCAGCTTGACAAAAATATACGCGTATTTGACGCGCGGTCGTTCCGGAGCGGTCGCAGTTTTTGACGCTTCTGAACGGGTTCCAACAGCCTCGTCAAAGAGTATGACAGATATGCGCAGACATCTGTAGCGGCGTTGATAGTGTCATCTTATTGGACGCGAATTAGACAAACCGTTTCCGTTGTATACAGGAGTCATGGCCCCATGGTGCAAAGGGCAGAGGTGCAGGTATGACCGCCAAAAATGGATTGTGGGTATCACTGGTTGTGGCTGTGCAGAGCTGCGACTGATCTTCCATGCCTAGCGAGCGGACCTACCTAACCCGCTAGGCCTACTAGCCCTCCTTACCTACCGAGCTACCAAGTAGGCGCCTCCTCCTCAGTCTGGGGGCTCATTCCCACCTGGGTGCCACCCAGGTCTCCTCTTAGCTAAGTGGCCAGTGCCCTGCGGCGCCTGGGCTTCCTCGGCATCACAGGTAATAAT
Organism: Cladophialophora psammophila CBS 110553; assembly: GCF_000585535.1. Classification (NCBI taxonomy): domain Eukaryota; kingdom Fungi; phylum Ascomycota; class Eurotiomycetes; order Chaetothyriales; family Herpotrichiellaceae; genus Cladophialophora; species Cladophialophora psammophila. The sequence continues at coordinate 680,666 of NW_006912938.1, read as the reverse complement.
TCTGGCAAGCTGGCCCCTCAACTGGCATCATATCATGCAGTTGGTGGTGCCAATTACCGCAGCCTCGCCTCGCCTCGCCTGCGCCCTCCAAATATTCCATCATTACTCGCACCAACTAACTCCGCACGCGCACTGACAATGCCCGGCTTTGGTTGACGCGGCCAACCAAGCCAGATTCATATTGCTCATTTGCCCTCTTACTGCCTTCAAGACATGAATACAAAGCGCAGCAAGCATCCGGAAATTGTGCTCCATTGATCTGCCTCCTTCTGACCCCCACCTTTGTGCCTAAGGATTCTAACATTCACCCTGCCTGCGTAAGCACCAGGGCAATCTCCTGAGATCCCGAAGAGCATATCATCATCCTTCCCCTTCCTCGGTGGGAGTGGGACGGATCAAGATCTCTTCCCTCTCCAAAAAAAAAAAAAAAAAAAAACATAGTCTGAGAGCTCCCTGGTGCTCAGGAAGATCAGGCACCTCGGAGCTGAGACTCAGCTAAGCTACACGAAACACACAATCATACTAAAGATCCCTTCCCGATTGTCACCATGAGCTACCATACGGGGGCCACTTTTGTCCCTGGAGGAGATGATTCCTACTACATGCCAGAACTAATCCAACCAACCCCTAACAGGTATGCGTTACCGGACTCAGGTCGCGACTACCCCTTACTGACGGCTACAGAGTACATGAACTCCCAAACAATATACAACAAAATGTGGCTCAGATGGAGCAGGCTGCCTCAAATCCCAATTCAGCCAATTCTGCATATTCAGGATCAGCCTACTCACCGCAATCTGCTGATTATATGCAGCCGGGCACGCACATCTGGGCGCCGCCGCAAGCCCCTCATACAAATACGCAAGGATATGATCAGAGAGTGTCCAAGAACAACCAAGCACAATCATACAGCCAGGATAACTATTTCCCTCCCAGATCGACCTCGATGGCTCCGTCGGAACAGCCGAACTTCTCTCCATTTCCTGTGCTTCGCAACCCTCCTCCCAATATACCCCCGACCGATGAACAGAAAGAAGCTACACTGGAAGCTGCAAGAGCCGCTGTGCTCAACTGCAACGACCCTGACACCCAGCTGACATGGGCACAAGACGCGTTGTCATATGTGGAAATCTGCCAGCAGAATGAGGAAAGAATAGCTTTGGCACAAACTCCCCGAACGAGGACGCCTCGGATTGAGCACGTCTTGAGGGAAGATGCAATCAAGATTGTCAATTTCCTTGCAGATCAACACCATCCCAAGGCCGAGTTTATGAAGGGCATGTGGCTTGAATTTGGTAAGTTCGGGCACAGGGTCGATAAGAAAGAAGCCTTCTATTGCTATACGAGAGCTGCCGAAAAAGGATACAACCGCGCGGATTACCGTATCGGGATGCAGTTTGAATCCTCAAACGACGCACTAAAGGCAATCAGATACTACCAGAAGGGCGCGGATGCTGGGGATTCAGCCGCCTGCTACAGACTGGGGATGATGACGCTCCTTGGCCAGCATGGACAGATGCAGAACTTCGAACGTGGTATCAATCTCATCTTTACGTCGGCTCAGACTGCAGATGAGAATGCACCACAGGGTGCGTATGTCTTCGGCATGCTCCAGGCGCAGCAGATGCCTCAAATCCAGATCCCGGATCAATATCTGCCTAGGGACATTGCCGGAGCCAAGATGAACATCGAAAAAGCCGCCTACCTCGGATTTGCTAAAGCCCAGGTGAAAATGGGAACAGCTTATGAGCTTTGTGAGCTTGGCTGTTCTTTTGACCCAGCTTTATCCTTGCATTACAATGTCCTCGCTGCGAGACAGGGGGAACCGGAAGCAGAATTGGCAATAAGCAAGTGGTTTCTTTGCGGTCATGAGGGTCTTTTCGAGAAGAATGAGGAAATGGCCTTTACATATGCTCAGCGAGCAGCCGTTTCTGGATTTTCGACGGCCCAGTTCGCTTTAGGCTACTACTATGAGGTCGGCATTTACGTCCCGGTCAATTTTGACCAAGCCAAAGAGTGGTACCGAAAGGCATCACAAAGTGGCAATCTGGACGCTACAGGAAGGATCGAGGCCATCTCCAGGTCAAAGACTTTGTCACGCAAGGATCATGAAAGTGTCGCCCTCAAAAAGATTCGGCAGCAGCGCGGCTCAATGATTGGAGGAGGCGAAGTGCCTCTGGTTCCTACGATGCCCACCTTATCAGAAGAGACGGAGTCTGAGCAGCTCGAAATGCCTGATCCTTCGCGGTTGTCGCTCAACAGCCAGCGACCACCATCAGCAAAGCCTGCACCTTACCCCACTGGGCCGCCGAATATGCCATCAGCAAACCAAGGGCCCGATTTTCGACCTGCGTCCGCATTTGGCATAAATCCTAACCTTCGACCGACCTCGGCCGCAGCCATGGGAGCTCCAAGACCGGATCCATACGGACCTCCCCCTCCCAATTTGGCTCCTCAGCAGCGACCCTATTCTAACCCTCCCGGGCCCGGTTACCAAGGGTCTGGTTACGGTCGTGGAGGACTCATGCCATCCGGAGGACCTCCCCCACCTCAAGGACAAGGCATTCCGACCATCCGTCCACCATCAAGACCAAATAGCTCATCACCGTACCTCGGGCCGGGTCCCCAGCCAGGGGGTCAGTCACCGCCCTCAAAACTTGACATCGGCTTTTCCGCTCCGCTCGAGCCGGAGAGAAGACCTCGACCCCAGCAGCAACCGCCAAATGGACTTCATATGCCGAATCCCCCGCGTGGATCTCCAAGACTTCAACAAGGATCTCCAGGACAGCAGGGTCTCCCATCGCAGAATCGCCCGGGTCCACCTAACCCTCGCCCTGGAGTGGGTCCAGGGCCGAACACTGGTGGCTACGGTGGCATGCCAAATCCCAACGTCCGACCTCCCTCCAACAACCAAATGCAAGCTCCACCCAATGTCCGGCCCGCGAATCTCCCTCCTTCAAAACCTGACTTCAATGCACCAACGGGCGGCGCCCCACCTTCCAAACCGAGCACGGTTCCAGCGAACGCGGCACGGCCTCCTGGAAAGGGACCCAAGACATTTGACGAGATGGGCGTTCCACCTGGGAAAGATAAGAATGAATGTGTAAGTGGCCCTTATATTCCCTGTTTTTTTTTTTTTTTCTGCCAATACATGAGTCGAAATTCCACACGCGATGGCAAGGCGGCTCTTAACTCCATTCGGTTTGATCGCGGCAGTGGCTGACTTTACCTTGATTGCAGGCTGTTATGTAGCGTTGTATGATGTTTTAGTGTTTACAGTGACCAAATTGTGATGTATGATACCCCGGATATGTTAGCGTTTATTTTCTTGAGCATCCAAAACGAATACATGATTGCGCATAGCGGAGCATGCATATGCATATCATATTTAGATGGCAAACTACCGATGCATTGGGTCAAGCAGGCCACCGGAAAAATTCAAGTTCAATCGAGCGAGTTAGCCCTGTTTTATATGTACCAAGACGCTTGCTGGATATCAGTCTCTGTATGTTCCGTTTGCCTAGGATTTGCACAAGCAATACTCCGCCGACTTTGGATCACGATTGCGTTGAGCCATCGCAAAAAGCCCTCCAACTGATCTGGGTTCAATGAACACTAGAGTGCCATATTTGTCGATAAGTCCCGCCGTGCTGGTCGATATCAAGTCCATCTGCGACACTCGCCATCGGTCTTACGATCTTCAACCACCACCTCCGCCAACAACTCACGTCTTCGGGTAGGGCTTGGTTCACTCAGCTGCGCCGAAAACGGAGATCTTGGAAAGACTCCAGGAATGCCGATAGGAGATAATGCCACAAGCTCCCCCTTCTCTTTTACATGAATCACCCCACTCGCGATATCACTCGGAGCAGGAGCAAGTGCAAAGGACAAAATCTTCGCTGTGCTCGTTGCAAGGCTGCGGGATGCGAGGCTGAGAATGTGCAACCGAGGCTGACATAACAGCGCACGACGTTGATTGGACATTAATTTGAGGTTAGCGCCCTTATTGCTTAGCCGAGCTTGGCCGAGCTTGTTCCATGTTCCATCAGCGACTTTTCTGTTTTGGGTCAGCAATTCGAGTCAGCAATTCGAGCGCAGGGCGCCTCAGCCACACTGCCGTCCAATAACCCAAGGCGCGGATTTTGATGCTCCAGCACGTTTATTCCGCGTATTTTCCTCTACATCCATTGCGTGCCCTAAAAATGCTGCTGCCTAACATTGGTGGCGTAATGATCAGGGAGTTCCACCGCAAGAGGTGGATCCACATTCTGCAATCTTCGGCGGTATGACTATCGATGCTCGCGAATTGCACCAAATATCGTATTTGCTACGAACAGGAAGCCTCTTTTAGTTGGCGCACTCGAATCTGGCCGCCTTCTTGGGCCTGCGGATCGTTTGACACTCTGCAGGTATGGTGGAACTCGCAGGTAAGTGTCCCAGCTATATGAGCCTTGAGATCTTCCGGTCAGCGTACCTCCAATTACCCCCAGCTCGACCTCGACAAGAGCAGAGGCTCTGAAAGCATCCGTATTCTCTCAATCCAAGCCCTTCTCCTCCAAAACTTTAAGACCGAGGATCTGTGTGACACCTGTCATGGCGCTTGATTCAACAACAAAGCTCTCAATTGCGGAATTGGCGATTTACATCGTTCTCCTCCCTCTCACTGCTTGGCTGCTTTACAAGCATGGTCGGCGTGCTCTTGCAACTTTTTTCTTCCTTTTTGCCTTCGATATCCTCCGCATTGTGGCCGCAGGCATTCAAATCAGCAATCACAATAACACTCACCCATCCACATCAGGGGCGATCGTTTCCTCCATTGGCCTTAGCCCTTTGCTGCTTGCCTGTGCTGGTTTGCTGGCATTGTTAAGAGGCTACTACGCGACGTCAAATAGAAGTCAATTTGCAACACTGATTGAAGAGGCGGCCATTCATGTTGGCGCGATTACTGGCATTGCGCTACTTGCAACCGGCGGAACGAAGCTCGGAGATGACAACGACACTCAATCAGACATCAACACGGGCTATACACTGCTCGAAGCTGGAGCTGTCATCCTCCTGGTCACCTGGATTGCGGTCTCTTTCCTCTGCGGTCAAATCTGTCTCAAGCTTCAGAACCAGCGAAGCGCAGGGTTCGTGATGGTTTTGGCATGCACCTTCATCGGTGTAAGAGCCATTTACAGCGTGGTATATGCTTTCGACCATGCCAAGTCGCTTAGCCCCTTCACGGGAACTTTTGCTGTCAAGTTCGTGTTCATGTTCTTGGTACAGCTGATTGCATTTCTGTTACTGCTTGCTGTTGCGTTTGTGACTCGCAATATCCTGAGCGATCATGGGTTGAGTGCATGGGCCCAGGAACGGAGAACGGGGAACCGGGGCGGGCGCAGTCGTGACACATCTGTTCCGCTTACATCACGATCCTCCAAATAAGTATTTGAACACTCCTTGGGGGATCATTCCGAGTATCCAAGAAGACGGACGGAGAGCATTGAGACGAATACACATGGGTCTCTCCTACGAAGAGATTAGCCTGACAAGTTGGGATAGGTGTGTGGTGGATTCGAGGGCTGCAAACCCTACAGAGTATAGAGAGATTTACATTGTTTTGAGTCTGTCATCGGGTTTTTTCTCCCCAAAAGAATGCGCCATTCATGTCTTTTCCCTCATCGATAAAATGCTCAGAAAGATGTTCCAGCCAAACCCAACCAACGACGCCACAAGCACCCTCCATTCCACCGGCACCCAAATGAAATTGACTAGAGCCACCCAGGGCCAGACTTTCCAACTTGCCCAAATGATACCAAAGATGCGCAGGTGAATCTCTTGGACAAGCAAGGGCCAGCTCTGGAGTCGCGCGCTGTTCGTGCAGATCAGAAACACCACGTTGATGAGAAATTGGCCGATCGTTTGATCCAGAACCAGTTTGATGAAGATATTGGGCCAGTTCAGTTGAGGCTTTGGCATGGTCTTTCCCTTGGCATTGGGAGCGCTTTCGAGGGAGCGATTGGCTGCACGAGAACTCGGGTGTCCCACATCGACCTTCTGTTGGCCCGGGAAACCATCTTCGAGCAATCGCTGCCATACCGAGGCGAGCGGGGCGGATATAATGCCAAAGACTGCAAATTCGACGACACGGGCCCAATTGAGTGGTATGTGTGACTGCGCGTTCCATATGGTGAGTGTCTGGGCTGTGAGATTTGCCGCGGCCTTGAGAATGGCGGATTGAATGGCGACGGATACTATGGAAGGCATGATGCGATGGAGGTGTCTTCTAGTTTCATCGCAAGTTGCCTTGCCTGCACGACCGGAACCTTTTGAAAACGACGAAACTAATTGAATAAATCCTGACGACAGGTTGGGAAAACACATGTACATGTTGAGGGCCTTTGAGGGGTCGCATTTGTGCATAGAGGCTACAAAATGTTGATGCCAAGGGTTATGCCATAGCAAAACTGCTCGCCGCTCACCCCGGATCGGATCGGGTTAGTAAGCCAAGTAACGAGGTACTTGGGATAACCGGTTCGTTGATTTCTCGCCTGTCGGGGAACGGGTGAGCGGCGCGTCGGTGAGACTGGTCGGCGGCGTAGAGTCTAAATGTTGAGGATCGCGCTTTGAATTCATGGCCAGCCCGGTAGCCACTTTGTGTAAACACATATCAACTGCGGCGTAACCAACGACGTGTACCTACGCCTGGGCTGAACAACTACGCCAGGGACATATTCTTGTTGACGCCATAAGCCTACCTATTCAGACACCCACCCAGCCACACTCATCGTGTGCCATAGTGTGCGTGATAGCAAGCACTTCGCTTAGACTCCGTACCTCAATTGGTAACATGAAGCCTAATAGTGGTGCGCAGGACAAGGAAAGGAAAGCAGCAGGGTATAGACACTAACATTTCCCTGTGAAATAAAGCCGAGCACTTTCCCGCAAGAGGCCCGAGAAGGGGATCGGCTGTACTGGTTGGGGCTCCATGAGCTTCTGACCAGAGCAAGGTCAGCTTCAAAGATCAAAAGATTCATGTTTTAGCCGCCAGCCATGCTCGGCATGGCAGGGATGAGAGGCGACACATCAAAACGGACTTTTGTCCAGGAGCAACTATCTGAGCTGAGCCACTACATCGGCACGTATGAGCGGGCATTGGAGGCGAAGGAAATGCTCGAGAAAGTTTGAAACTCGGAAATGATGTCTTGGGACGTCTGTTTTGACAAACCATCTGTGTTTCTGGTGCAGATGGTATTCAACACCGGCAAACTACGCTAGACACAGCATGTGATTGAACTATGATGGTTACAACGCCATCATTCTACGGAACGGCTGGAACTGCGCGTCGGCCCAGAGAAACCCATCAACTTAAATCCACAGGCTTCACTTTCCACTTCTCCGTCGTACCGAACTCCAGTCGTCCCTCTCTGAAACGCCATGGATCGATGTAGATTCTGACACCAATTTTGTCGCTAAGCAGGTTGTACACGCGAACGATACAGTAGACTCTGTTTCTCTCGCTGTCCTCTTGGGTTCCAAGTTCTCTCATCTATAGAAACCGCAGTTAGTCTCAATTTCTTGTGGGGTGGTGACCGTTGACAACAGCACACGTGCTGCTGCAGCATTCATGGATTTCACCCACCATGTTATATTGGTTCGGGCTCATGTAGAACTCAGTCTCACATGGCCCAAGGGTGGTTTTGACCTCAAAGAGCCATTCCAGAGGTGTCTTGGGCCTGTCAGCGTAAAGACATCAGAAGCACACGCTGGATAACATTACCTGCGACGGATTGTTTGAATCTTGGTACCACGTCGGATACCAGTCCTGGAATACATCGCTCACCGTGTTCGACGAGTGTGAGAATTGAAATTCGAGATTCTTGCCCTGGTCGCAGAACACAATATCGGCCGTCTCTGGTTCACGCCGCCGAGTTACGTGCCGGTAGGATTCATGTGCTTGCACAAGATATCGAATGTTGCTTTGCCAATTTGGCAGTCCGAATTCATCGCCCAGCATGTGTTTGAGGACTTCGTATACCTGTATATTTAGGTTAACGAACGTGTTGTGCCTGAGAAGTAGGAGATGTTAGCTCACAAAAAGCTCACCGACCGCGCCCAGTCTGAATTTGCTGAGCCACACATCATTACCAAATAGGTTTGGACACTCGTTAGGGTCGAGTGTGGTGCGGTCAAGCACAAGACCAGCGAATTCTGCGGCCAAATCGTCCAAGTTAAGAGCCTCGTCATTGCCCCGATGAAGCCTGTTTCCAATTTTCGACGCTTGTTTGTGGACATGCTCGATCACCTTCCAGTAATCCGGTGCATCGATCTCATGCTGGATCTCTGCGGGTAGAGCTCGATCTGGCTGTCGGTAGTTGGTAGGGAATGTCGCAGCGGCATACACGAACATTTCATCAGTTGGAAGAGCGCCATTTGTTTGAACAGGGCTAGTGAGAAGGTTTGGTTCGTCATCGGCCAAGTCTGAGGTCTGCGGCGCTATAAGTGGTGGGATAGGTGCTGGACGACGTGTTTCTGGCAGCCATGACACTCGTGAGATACCCTCCTCAAACAGAATGTCGTCTGTGCCGGTCCCCAGCTCATTGAGGATTCGATATATTTGCTTCTCCGCCCTAGAGTCAAAGATGTCGAGGAGGTCTGCAGTGATATAGCCTGGGAGTTGCGAGCGCATGCACTGCGTAGTTGCTCTTTCTCCAGCCGGAAGGGTGATTTCAAGCCTATTTTGTTCGTATTTCGTGATGAGAGAAGGTCTGGAAGTGGGAACCTTGACTGGATGTTCGTCTTGCGTGACGACAAGGTAGGTAAACATCTCGGAGGAGGTGTGAATGATGGCATTTGCCAGGGCGTCATATAGGAGTCTGCTCTGATTTGAGAATAGTGCACTTCGGTGCGATATGGCACAACTGCGGCAGCATGATCAGCTCTTGTTCCGACCACGAGAAATTCGGGTCATTACCATGAAATAGGATAGGCGCATTCATGAAACTGAGCCATGAGGGTATCGCTCGGTGTCGAAACGCGGGCGGAGGTCTCCGATTGCACATGTCGTGCGAGATAGTGGTCGTCTAGACCAAGAAGCCGAATCAGCATGTGTAAAGAGTTCACTTGTTCATAGGTGAAATCGAGCATGACCAGCTGGTCTCCAAACTCATCAGCGTAGGTTTCATTGTCAACAATGAAAAATGATTGTGACTTCGAACGGAATTCGGTACCCCCAGCGATTGATCTGCAAGGCAAGTAGGCGCATTCGTCGAGCACTTCCATGCTGCTCCTGAATTTTGATCCATTGCTGCCCATGTCCAGCAATTCTGAAACAGCTAGCATAAGCTTCTTGATGTTGTCGACCGTCTTTGTGCTACTTTTGGCAGCTGCGGCGAGCTGTTTCATCATGAACATTGGAGTGACGGTCTGGACCCCAAGGACTTCTATAAAGAACTCTTGCAAGTCTGAATACGTTGCGGCGATTGGAACATGGTTGCTGATGTCCATGGTAGAATGCCAAACGCAAGATTTCGATCGCAACCAGTCATTGCTGGGAGGATTATAGATCAGATTCTTTTCCTTGAAAGAATACCTGCAATTGTCAGCATGTGCATCCTTCTCACGGTGTAGTCGACCAACCTGATAGTCTGCCTCTGCTCCACGGTGGCGTTCATATGGGCGAGGTGGTTATACACTTTTGAAACAGTGGTTTGCAACTCCGCATTAGTCTCAGGCCCACGTGAGTCCCTCAAATACTCAAGCTCCTCGATCAAAGATTCGATCGATACGCTTGGGACTTGGAGATGTGTTTCAAATAGGCCGGAGACCGTGGCCTTCTCATATGCCGAAGTTATCACAAACCTGCGATGGAGTGCAATGTGGCTCTCCCATACACACTGATCCATGGTTCGCCACACGTTGCCAAATGGATCCCAAATGAGAGCGCCGTTCTTGAAATCGTCCTGGCGGTTGTTAGCAAGGGTATCAGTCAACATATCATCACAAACCTGAATAGTCTTTCGATCCTCTAGAGTCACTCGGTCAGCCATATTTTTGTAAAGCCATCCCAGTTTCACTGAACCGACTGTCGGTCGCTGTCCTGTTGCAGAGAGTAGTGAGATCGCTTCGCGATAAAACCGTAAGTCAAGCCTGTAACGTATACCCAAGTCTCTCAAGGCTGGCCAATCAGAGATGAGATGTTCCTGAAGAGGATCGGGCAATGACAGGATCGGTAGTCTGTTTTCAACGCCATAATACCGCGCCACGTCCAGAATATCTTTAGTTGGAAACCAGCTTTTTGAAAGCTCTTCAGTTCTGCCGTGTTCACAAAGCACTTGGCACTTCCGGAGCACTTCGACCAGCTTTGGGTTGAACCGACACGTATTGCTGTACTCTTGCGCCCAATAAGTTTGGATCAGAGATAAGAACAGAATTGAATCCCGGCCATGAACGACATCGAGTATCCAGTGTAACTTCCCGCGAATTGAGAGGTCTTGAAGAGGTGGATGCCAACGTACACCAGCAACTTCAATCAGCCACTGTTCCCAGGTCTTGCCGCCACGTGATCTGGTTGCGACCTTAGAAGACTGATAAATTTCGTTCAAAAAGTGCTTGCCGTAGTCTGGATTTTCATCGAGGCGTACCAGACATTCTGCATGGTATTGCCCACGTGAACGCATAAACAACAGTTTTGTAGGCATATAGACGCTTCCAGACGTCGAGGCTTGGAGCTCGTCTCGAAGGGTCAAAGGCTGGTAAGAAAACCAAAACAGGAGTTCCAACGAACACAGTAAGTCAGAGGCATACCTAGCCTTGGACTTTGTCATTGCTTTGGTGATAGCAGTGCAGATCTTGGCACCAGAGGCCTGTTGGACTCCTAGGGTCAGATACACCTCACGTCGTTTGGGCGCTGTAGCTGCGTCCGGCTGAAGGACCACAAGGTCAATATCAGTGGGCATCTCGATGAGGATACATTCAAGACCAGTGCCTTCGTTGACCGCGTGGGGGAAGAAGATGTTTGCGCCGGAGCGGTGCCATTCCAGCGCTCCATCAACCCGGACAGGGATGATAAGCATGTTATGAATTCTTTCCCTGTAGCCCACATTGCCGAGGGCTAGCCCGTTTTTGATGAATGTTATGAATGTGTCATGCCAGGCATCGTGCAGTGGTCGAGAGCGTAAGCGCGAGTCATTACTCTGGAGGTCATCTTCAATAAGGTCGAAAGCCTCGTCGAAGTTCAGCCACGCAGCGCCAAGTTCAAGCAACACTGGATGATTGGATGATTTGTAATTTTTTGACAAGAACCACCAGGCTTGTTTGGAATCTGACATGAGGGCTTCAGACTGATGGGTGAAATCGGAAGTCAGTATGCGAAGTTGTCCAGGCTTGTGCAAGGAACCATTCATCGAAAAGAACAACTCTTGCTCCAACAATATCTGCCGTATTGAAGCCGATAGAGGCCGCAAAAATCCGACCATGGGCTGAAGTGGAATATAAGCAAGCCACTCATAAGACAGCTTACTTTTTTCAAGAGCCAGTTTCTTTGCGAGCGTACAGAATAGGACCGCAATCTTGTTCCTTAACGCTCTGTTCCAGGCATTGTCCGAAATGGCTTGCCTACTGCCAGTCAGGATAAAGTCTGCATGTACCAGAAAAGGGAGCTCTTTTATCTGCACGATAGGCAGAAATGCAAAGACAAATTGACCTGCTTCGCCGAGGAGCGGGGAGCCATCGTTTGGGGCAGAGATTGGCAGACCAATTGTGACATTAGAGGTTGTCTGGGTGCGCTCGACATGTCGGGGCATGTCCAACACTTGTCCGTCGAGGACTCGGTAGAAGTACTCTGTGGCTTTTGCATCCTCTCGGGAAACGATCGTCATAATATTTCGGTCCACATCGACAGACTTTTCGAAAGAGACCGTCTGGTTTCCGGCTTCAGCAATCTCGAAGCGCATGGAAAGCCTCTTGATTTTGCGTAAAGCAAAGATAATACTTGGGTGCAAAGATCTCATCTGGGCGCAAAGAGTCTCCAGTCCGTCTTTTTCGCTGAACGAAAGTTGAAGGCGGAATCGGGTACGAACATTTTCTGGCAGTTGCTCGCCAGGCTCCCAGTAGGGCTGAATCATGCCGATCCCATCCTCCTCCCGTTGATGCTTGAAGCGAAAGGACCACACTCCTGAGGTAATGTGCACTTGGTCTGCCACTCCAAAGACAGATTTGAAACCAAACCCCTTTTCTCCAGTGGAGTTTTGATCAAGTGTCTTGGAGCTTTCACCAGTGCTACAGATTGCCAGCACGTCCGACAAGGAGAAGCCGTCTTCGTTGAGGTCGACAATGAGCTCTGTTTGGGAGACGGTAAAACTAATGGTAGGTGTATCGCCACATGGATGGTAGCAGGCGTCATCCGCATTCTGGAGGAGCTCATAGAAAAACCGAAAAGGGTCGTCATAGAGCTGGCTGGAGATCCTAAAAGTGACCATGAGAATGACGCCTCCCAGCCCAAAGAGTTACCTACATCTTGGTGAATTGAGCCAACACCTTGCGTGACTTGCTTGCCATCATAGTAATCTTCTTCCGGAAAATTTCCGAGCCCGCTTTCCGCAGTTGATCATCATCTTCATCATCGAGATCTCCGTGCCCGGCTCTAATGCAAGTGAGGATGTTCTTGACATCCTGTTCGTCTTTCGGCTCGGTCAACGGACGATCGTACAACTTCTCGTAGAATTCTGAAAGCTCTGGATCAATCATGTTGGTGGCAAGTGGACGTTCTCGTTGACAGAGTTGGAAGCAGTCAGTTGACGGCATGCCGGCTCTCAAATGAAAATCGAAGATCCAAAGAAGACCACGCGACTTACCAAGGAGGCAGAGCGCTGGGGCTAAGCCACCAGGTTGGAAAAATGGCTGCTGACGTGCGTCGAGGCAGATAGCAAGGCAGTATCCAAGCAGTTGAAGGAGCAGAGGCGTCGCACGTCTTGTCATGGCGTGTAGCGAAACCGACCTTGTCAGGGTCGCAAACGCTACATAGCACCCTGGCAATAGGACACTTTAATGTCTCCTGTGGCTTGTCTAAGCGGGCCCCGGTTGTGTCTAAGCTTGGGTCTTTTGTAGTCCTACCTTCATGAGCTAACAACTAGATTCCTTGAGAATGCGATGGTGAGAACGAAGATGCTTTGATGCAGGATATGCCGATGCAGGGCATGAGGACGGCGATAGATCGATGTCTAGGTCGTTTGGGTCTATCACCAACTAGCGTGAACCTTCGTCTGACGCCTGTACTGTGGATTCCGTCGCGAGGAATCCGAGCTGTTCGCGTGGGATCGGCTGGCCATGCCGACCGTGTTGGGGGCTGTTTCACGAAGCGCCGGCCCTGCAGAAGTGTGCATTAGCTGTTTTAGCAGTACATTAAGCGCGGTTTATGGATGAGTGAACATCGTTTCAACGGCATGTTGCAGAGCTTGCGATAATTGTGTACTCCACGCGATACTCACAGGCGCTGATGCAGGTAGCGTTGAATAACGCATAACTGGGAAGTTGCAGGGAGGGGTTGTGCCAGTTTTGACCCGCATCGGAAGAGTCTCTTTCCTCAGCTACTCCAGTTCGCTGGGTGGAGTGGGTTGTGTCGTTCCAAGGTGCTGGTGGTCGCGGCACGAGTTAGAGGGCTGACTTATCCTAAACTACACTACAGCATTTCTAGGCGATCTAATGAGAGAAATATAATAAGATTCGATTTGGTAGAAGTCCTGATAGAGTCTATACTCGTCCAGACTACTGGGTATAGTCCGATTAACTAGTCATCGTAATCGGGCCCGTACTTTCTTGCCTGGATGAGTGTTGATAGGCTTTAACGAGCCTAAAAACAATATTGAAATCGCGTTATTGCTATCCCCCTGGGCGGAAGGTCCTGAGGCTCCCGGCACGAGTGCAAAGGCCTGGCAAGGCTTGGGCAAGGCTTGGGCAAGGCTAGACCCCTTTTCATATGGGTCCGTCATTTGAAACTTCGGTGGAGCATATGTGGGAGATTGACTTCGACGCCACTTCGGCCCTCACTGCGCTTCTTCCTTCTTGCCTTCGCACCACTTGATGGCAGCAGAATCCTCGAAGAATGAGATAGCACTCGATCACAGTGAGCCTGCGGGCTCAACCACGGCACCATCACCTATTGCAGAGCCCATCCTGCCTCCGCCAGAACCGTGTGTCATCTGCCTCGACCACATCTCTGACAAAGCCATTGCCCTACCCTGCTGCCACGACCAATTTGATTTCCCGTGCTTGGGGACATGGCTGCAACGACAGCAAGTATGCCCACTGTGCAAGGGCCAAGTCACCGCGATCAGGTTCAATGTTGGCGACGGCGATAAGGAAAGGAGCCAAGTGTTCTATCTTCCTCCTGAAAATGCGCAAGCCGGCCGAAGTCCGAGTGGACTTGCCACCGCCGCTATTCGGCAGCGACGATTTAGACATGGCCGACCGTATACAAGAGGCGGGCACTACAATACCACAAGAGACGCGCGATCTGAAGCATCGAAAGACACCGCCCTCGAGTTTCGCAGACAGGTATACCGGCAGAGACTCTATTCACTCCATGTTGGCACGAATCGGATCTCGCGATATCGGAATGTCACACCTTCATCCTTTACAACAGACGAGCGCCTGACATCCCGAGCCCGGATGTGGATCAGACGTGAACTTCAGGTCTTCAGTTTCCTCACCCCTAACTCTACCCAACCTTCACGTCCTGGATCCACCGACCGCCGGGCCAGTAACGCTGATTTCCTACTCGAGTACATCGTTGGTATTTTGAAGTCGATTGATTTGAAAGGCAGCGCAGGACAAGCGGAGGAGTTGTTGAAAGATTTTCTGGGACGGGACAATGCTCGGTTGTTCTTGCATGAACTGGAGGCATGGGTGAGGAGTCCGTACGAGCATCTCAAGGATTGGGACAGGGCAGTGCAGTACGCGATGCCACCAGGGTTAGAGATGAACAACAATGGGCCGGCCAACGTTCGAAGCGAAACCATTCCCTGCCTGCGGACGAATGGGACGAGACCACCTAACAGTGCGGCCGGCGTGCCTCGTTGGTTCTCTGAAAGATTTGTGCTCGGAGACGAGGGGTCACGAGCGACACGAGCGTGAACACTTTCTTGCCCGGCTTGTGTCTGGCAAGACGAGTTTGTGGTGATGGAGCTGCGTGATGTGGAACGGGAGTTTGTCGTAAGGATCCCGTGAACAGTCCCGCGACAGCGATGAGAAATACATATATGATATAGATACGACCTCCAGCGATAGAAATACACAGTTTGCCCCCCCTTCGATTCTCTTTGGGCCTTGGATGGTCTTGTGCAAGACTTGTGACAGCAAACACTTGGATTTGATTTCCAATGTGTTGCATGGTATAGACTTGTCGACACCCCCCTCGAGTAGCTCCTGGCGGCCAAATCACATAAGCCCGCAGGATAAACGATGCCAAGTCCGCCACATTCGGACATGGCTCGGGCGGTCTTATTAATACCTTGTACTCGGTAGGTCTTTCCAAGTCTTTCTCTCCTCTCCATCAAGGAACAGGCTTGGCCATTATTAGAATTACCTATTACCTAGCAGTTACCTACCTACCGAGGTCGTCCTCGCTCCTCTGCCCTACTCATCTTTGTCTCAGTCCTCAGACCCGATACGTGAAAATGGCCTAGATTTCGTTCGAACTGTTTAAATGACGTTATTAGTAAGCGATTACATAGATAGTTTTAGTAATTACTTTGTCTTTTTAAATATTTATCGTTTAACCTTCCTAGATAAATAGCTAAGAGTCTTAGCAACACCTTAATTTTAAAAAGTTTTAGATTTTCTATAGATTATAACTATGTACTTTAATCGATTATATCTCTATCTATTATAACAAGGCAAAGTGGCTGTGCTGTGATGGGCTGTGCTGAGCCGGTAGAGCGGTGGCAGGGAGGGAAAGTTGTCTAGTCATATGTCAAACCTAAATGGGCTGGCAGGGGGAGCAATACAATTATCCCGGAGCCCTACAGAACAAACATAGCAAAGGGGCCAAGACGCTAAACGGGGGAGGGGACGTATAAAAGCCGCACCCTCTTCCCTTTTCTGCTCAAAGCCTCTTTAAGGCTTTGAGCCTTGTAGATACGCTGAGTACACGAAGGGAGCGGACGAGGGAGTGAGTGGACTAAATAGTTGTTAGCTGGAGAGTAAAGCGGCGGGTTATTAGTTAGCCGAATGGGCGCGAAGGACGATTATTCGGGGTTTATATATATATATATAATCCCCGAATAGTCGTCGCCCACCACTCTTTCGCTGACTCATCACCCGCCGCTTTGCTCTCGCGCCAACGACTATTTAGTCGACTCGCTCCTTCGTCCGCTCTCTTCTTCTCCCTTCCTCTCTTTCGCGCTCCCCTTCTGCTTCCTTCTGCTCCCTCACGGCTCTAGCCCGCTCCTGCCGTGCTCCCTCACGTGCCAGTGGGGCTCCCGTTCGGGCTCCAGTCTTATAGGCGCCAACGTTACGCACATCTAGCCTTATGGGAACTTTACCCCATCATATCTAGGATGGGCCGTTTCGGCCCTAATAAAAGGTGGGATCCCTAAGAGGATACCCTACTACGTTGCTAAATAGGGTCAACCGAATCTCTTAGTTCTGCATGACAATACGTCTCTTCCTCTTTTCCTTTTATTGTCGTCTCTTTATCCGAACTTCACGACGACATCAGTGGCTATCTTGACCACTCTGCGTCCACTCAGTCTGTGGCTTCGAACGTCAGGAAGATTCTCATCACCGTTGTGACAGCTGGACAATCTCTCCGGCTCACGGGGAGAGGTCAGGGCCAAGGCCTTGGATATTGATCGTCCCGTCAGACGAGCTTCTCCATATTGACCACAAGATATTCATCCAATCCAAATTTGAGAACTTGTAGGATCAGAAGCAGCTATAACGTTACTCTCGCCCGTTGATCCTCCCCCTCGTATTAAGCGAGATAATCCAGGTGGCGGTAACTTGACGCATCAATATTGACCCATTGGACAATGCCCAGCCTTGTCAAGCCTTGTCAAGCCTTGCCGCTTACTTTTTCCATCAATGATCGGTCTTTCCCCTTCGCCCTCATAACCATATGAAGCTCAAGACAAGTCTGAAGCATGGCACGACTAAAGTAAGAAGGAGGACGGTACCAAATATACTCCAAGGATCTGACTGGTCGCAGATGTTTTGTGAGCGACCAGGTGAGCGGTAACCCCGGAGAATCACTCCTCTTGACATATCGAGATTTCCAGAAGACATTAGGACCCAGAAAGCAGCGAAAGAGAATGCCAGGGATCCTATCAATTTGGCAGCAAAGCTGTGGCTCTCATGCGACCGGCTAATAGCAAGGACTCCCAGTCGTTGGGTTAGCAATACTTGTAGGCCGTAGATGAGAAACCCTTGGACGTATTTGGTGTGTAGAGAGGGCCTTTTTGACTTTTGCTTGGGTGTCGTCGATCCGTTCCTCTTGGATGCAACTCGAGGATCTGGAGCTTCGGTGGACGAGCTAGGTTTATCCGCATGTCCTGTTGTTATTGTTGCATCATCCGCCACCATGTCGTAGTCTGCGGATGAGGCATCTCCGGCCTCCAATGGTTCGTTTTCGATTTCTTTTGTGTCTGCGGAATCATCGGGGGGGAGCGGGAAGCTTTCAATCAAGGCCTGCATTCGGAAGTGGCAGGCATAGGCGAGAACGAAGATGAGAAGAGGATAGATGGTCGTGATCCACAGAGTGGGATTCTGAGAGTCATCAAGCCAGCTAGACAGAGCCATTGCTTGTACAAGGCCTATCGAGCGGGGATGGGAATTCGAAAGAATCATGAAAGGACAAAGGGAGGGAGGAGGGAGGCGAGGAGAGTCGACACCAACGACTTCATCCCACTTCCGCCAAGGAATTCGCATGCCTCATTTAACATTGGCACTGCCTGGGCCGTTCTCAACGGCTACCTGGGCTGCCTTTTGGCGCCGCGAAAGGCCCGAGTCAGCCTCAGCGACCCATTGGGTCGGCAGCAGCAAGCGCCTAAGCAAGGCCACTAACGCCTTGCAAGAGACGCCCCGGCCAAAATTTCCCCTTCTGTCCGTCGCTATAGCACACTGGCGATCCCCGCCTAGCGCGTCTCGCATGTCTCGCATCAGGTTCATGCCACATCCCGTTGACCGTGGCTCTATTGCCGTTGCCATTGCTGTTGCAGCCTGAATAGCTCAGGAGGTGAACCAAAATAAGCTACGAGGGTCGGCCAGGCAAGGGCCTCCTGGTCCTCCAAAACGCCCCTCAACGAACATATGCTGCCAACAGGGCTCCTTCAGTATACGACCTTCGTGGTAGAGGACATGGACCTCTCTGGCCGGAACTTCCACATCACGCACTCTGTCTCGCTGGAGAGAAACACTATTCTAGCCTTGTATATCATCCAGTTCCACGTCCGTCATGGATGGATGGTGTGGTTTAAACATGTTCTTTAACAATACCATCTGAGGTTGAGCACAGACGCTACAGATAGCCTTGGCCTCAGGGATAACTAGGCCGCCCTCCAAAGCCGCCGTACTTCGAAAGCCGCCGTACTTCGACACAACCACCACTTGAGACGTCTTTTTGTCGCGGTGGGGGGCCAGAACCGCATTGAGCTATCTTTAATGGAGACTACCAGCGCAAATTTTGAGGTATATAAAGCTGTCAACCGTTCAGTGATCAAACAAACCACTCGCATCAAGACACACAGCACACACAGCACACACAGCACACCCAGAAGAAGAATACCAAGAATCTACCAGCTCAGCCCAGATTGCGACTGTCCTTCCGGTTCTAACTAGCTATCTAGTTGGAATAAGACATGACGTTTTCCACACTTGTCCTAGTTTTATTTACTTGTCTGGCGTTGGGCACCGATGCATTCAAAGTTTCGTTCTACAAGAACACAAATTGCGCCGGCGAATTTCTCGGGACATGGGTTGGGGGAGAGGGACAAGGCTGCCGGCACGAATATGCGTATGCGCTCATGCAATCAAAGTGATGTATTGACTACTAACACATGATACTAGCGGCCTAGCTGAAGGCGTGGTTGTTGAGTCTACTGGTTCGGTCGACGACTCGACCATAGCGCAATTTTACAGCTCAGATGACTGCGCCCCAGGAACAGAGATCAGTCGGGCAAATGCTGGATGTATCACGGTGGACCAAAGCGTCGTCGGGTCATACAAGTCATTCCAGGTCGTACCCATCACCGCACCGGCATCATCTTCTTTATCTACACGCCGCTCCCCTAACCAGCGACGTTATCCTTTCCCACTTTCGCCTGAGCCTAGAGCGACTCTACCAACCTCACAAATATATCACGGGATGCAGGTATCATTCGACAACGCAGAATATAAACTGTATCAGATCTATGCCAACGCATATGTTGGCATTCTACCTGATGAGTGGGATGACTCCATCCATATTAGGAACGATACCAACTTGGCCCATTACAAGCTTATTCCAGGCCTTATGAGCAAGAGAGTCGACGAACGTGATTTGGCCGACGCTCTTTGCAATACATTCGCCTCATGTGTCTCTGCAGCAGCAGACGTAGGCGTTCAGATCAAAGATGCCCTCCCTCCGTTGATCGCTTCGCTGAAAACAGCAGCACAAGCACGTGGACAAAAGGTGTTTGAATTCTTGCAACAACCTTTCTTCACCCAAGTCGCAATCGGTGAGTTTTATTTACCAGCGCTCTTCTGTTCATCTAGCGATCGAATGAGGCCGTCTACTAACAGAGGGGAAATGCAGATACCGTTGCCGGGCTGATTCCTGGGGCCGTCGGAGGTGTCGTTCAAGCTGTCGTAGGAGCGCAGGTGGCAGGCAACACAAACAATGCCGCGGCTTGCTCTCAACAGAATGACCAAATCGACGCCCTTATATCGATCGTCAGTTCTCAGATATCTGCCCTGTCGGCGGCGTCGGCGAAGATCACTGCTCAAGAGAACGACGCCGGAGACGAGGTCTTCACTGTCACAGTGACCGTTACGGCGTGCGGCACGACTCTTGGATCGGCAGCCTGCGGCGCCACTGGCGGGTTCTGTCCTTCATAGGGGTGGGGTGTTGGTATTTGTCTCTATTTTGATAGCTTGACCGGTCCATGCGTCATTCCCATAACAGCACTGCTTTCACCGTCTTGCCGCTATGTATATCACGCGCCGCCTTCTCAATATCCCTTGCCGGGTATGTTCTGATCAATTAATCATAAGGAAACTTCCCCTCCTCATTGGCCTTGAGGAGCATAGGCAAAAATTCCTGTGGGTAGCAGTCTCCCTGGTTGCAGCCAACGTAAGTGCAGCCTGCCACGGATGATCACTAACTCGCTAGATAGGGCCGGTCGCCCTCCCCAAAGTAAACAAGGCCCGTCGGCGTGATTCAACGCCGGTGCACAATGCCTAATTTCATAATCGCTTAAGCCATTAAAGGTCGATGTCAACCATCCAATACATGGCTTTTTGGTGCTGAGATAACGAGCACAGGTTGTTGAAGAGAAACCGCACACTGTCAGGGGCAGGGGGGGTACTTCCAGAACACCTTAGCACCAGCAGGCCTTTGGTGTGACAGCCGACGCACGCAGGAAGGGTCGCGTTTGCTGACAGAGATTGAAGACTCCGAGAAGGTTCAGAGGCCGCTATCGACATCCGTAAGTATGGGCATACCTGGGTCTTCTGTACAGGAATCAAGGAGGTAAGTTGGAGGAGGCGAAAAACCAGGTAGCAGTGCCTTATGCATGGGTACGAGAAACGTCCAGTTCCGAGTACAAGTTTGTTCTGTACATTCCTGCGTCGAATGCGATTTCCGCACAAATACATTCAAAACACGAACCTGAAATCTGTTACGTTACAACAAGCTCAGTGGTGTTGAACGCTCCACGTGACCCAACTTGAGTGTTCGTCATCGCAACACCACACACCGACACCGACACTCTATACACACGATCAGCCTTGCTCAGCCTCGTCCAATTGGGCAGTGGGGGCGCCGTGGTCGGCGTGGTCGGTGGTGCTTTTCACCGACCTAGATTGTATATATATCTAGTCAGATTACTCACAGTCCACATAGGTAAGCAAGCAATGCAATTTTCGAGAAGTTGAGATTATTAGGAGCTTAGAGGAGTTTGCTGTAACCTTCTATCCGATCATGCGAGGGAAAGTGCACATCGTTCGTTCATTCAGTCACGACAGTGTTCTCAACCACATTTGAGGTGCCGGCTGATCATGCCATCCTCCCGCAGGCGGAGCATTCAAAGGGCCGTAACTTCAGTCTTCAGAGGTCACGGTAACTTCCAGCCCAAGAGAATGGTTTGAACTGGTCTTTCGATCCGAGTGATTAGTCGCTCTCTGTGAAGCTGGTGCGACGGAAAAGCAGTCCTAGATCGTGAGCGAATTAGCCCGGCTGTCGCGGGCCGCGGGATCCCAAGACGGCTCCTTCATAATGAGGACCCGTCAAATGCCATCAATCACCTAGGTGGCTTCGATTTGTGTGAGCTACACGGGCACTACCTCTGTGCACTCTGCAACAGGCCGTTGTCGATCCAATGCTTCATGCACTGCAATGGCTCAAAACGTTCGCTTGACAGAGCATTGCGATCGACTGTAATCGTCCTCCGTGAAGAGGAAAGACTCTTTCAATCTCTGCTGGAATTGTAGGTCACCGAAAGAGTATCGAATACCTATTGGTGGAGACTAGGCATAAGGTATTGTTGCCAGCTCATCGCAGGGGGTTCTTTTCCTTTCCTTATGCTTTGAGTCTTGGTTGCAGACGTACTGTCGAGGAACAACCTATTTGCTTAGCTATCTCAGATGAATCATTCCGCTCTGCCTATTTATATAGGCCTTGTTCCTAACACGCTTCCTTATTTTGCTCAATTAGATTCCTTGCTCTCTGTACAACATACAATTTCAACCATGCACCCTGTTGCACCGCTAGGCCCAAGCTTACAAGGAAATTTAGGCAACAGCGTATGGGCAGGGAATCTGCCAAGTTCCTGATGCCCATCTGAATCAGATGCATAGCCGAAAGGCAGGTATAGCCGATCGCAAGGGCCCAGATTAAGCCCCCGGTGTGTTTGCTCAGAAAGTGTTCAGGGAGCGCTCCTTGTGGCTCACCCAGTGCTCGGTCACGTGCCAGATTATAGCTGCCTCGCTCCCTTTCCTGAACGAAGATGGTAACGGATAAAGCATAGTTCGGAGTATATATAATATATATCTATATATCTTGTTTCGTTTCTTTCCTATTTGATCGGAATCCTTTGTAAATAAATATCTCCTGACCTTCACCTGATCTTCTATACCAAGCCCTTTAGCTCTTTTCATTCGACTCAAACCGGCACACTCAACTGTTCAATGTGATTTCTTGCAAAGATGCCCTCCCACACAACTAAAAATCTCGCCCTGGTCTTCACCAAAGTCCCCGACCGCAATCCCGTCCCTGGTGAACACATTGCTGTCAAAGATGTCGGCCCCTTCGACCTGGACCAACCACTTCCTTCCAATGGCCTGCTTCTAGAAACACTCTACGTGAGCTTCGACCCATACCTCCGGGGCCTCTTGCGGGATCCCTCGGTTAAGTCATACCTACCCGCCATTCCGCTGGGAAGTCCCATTGCCGCGGCAACTCTGTCGCGGGTCCTCCGCTCGAACCTCGAGGGCTATGCCGAGGGAGACGTGGTGAGGCTGTTGCTGCCCGTGCAGCAGTACAACGTGTACGTGGCAAAGCCGCCCAGGGAGGGCGAGGCGCAATGGGAGCGACCGTTCAAGATCCCCAACCCGGACGACCCCGGTCTCGACCTCCGACACTACCTGGGCGCTCTGGGCATGCCGGGCCTCACTGCGTACTCGTCGCTGTATGAGATTGGCAAGCCTAAGCGCGGAGAGATCATCGTCGTCACGTCCAGTGCGGGCGCCGTGGGGCAATTGGTCGGCCAGTTGGCGAAACAAGAGGGTCTGACCGTCTTTGGATCCGTGGGTAGCGACGACAAGTTAGATTTTATTGTTAACGAGCTCGGGTTCGACGGCGGGTGGAACTACAAAAAGGAGCCCAGTACCAAGGAGGTGATTGAGCGCCTGGTCCGCGAGTACAAGGAGAAGAAGGGGGAGAAAATGCCCGAAGAACTCGGCAATGGAGAGGGAGGCATCGATATCTTCTACGACAACGTCGGTGGCGAGCAGCTGGACGGTGCGATGGAGACGTTGAATCTGTTCGGACGGTGAGTACTCCTTGCAACCCCCTAAAAGATCCCATCCCTCCCCGTTTCGTTCATCAGAGGCAATTGACCGACTAACCATCTCCCCCACCACACAGCATCGTGGCATGCGGCCAAGTCTCACAATACAACCTACCGCCGTCGGAGCGGTACCCGATCCGTAACACGTTCCTGTGCGTGGTCAAGCGGCTGACCATGACGGGGTTCATGGTCGGCGACGCCAACATGGGGCCCAAGTACGCGAAAGCGCACCAAGAGAACGTGGCGCGGTGGTTGCGTGAGGGCAGGTTCAAGGCGAAGATCCACGAGGACGTCGGCATGGAGGCCGCCGCTGAGGCCTTCGCCGGTATGCTCGAGGGGCGGAATTTTGGAAAGGCCATCTTGAAGGTCAAGGTCTAGCGTCGAGCGAGCCTTGGGCTGAGACCTCAACCGGAGGGGAAGGGACGGCCTTGGGGATGATGGGGACAGGAAAATACTGCCCAAGTACTACGGTGTATATATGCATGGGCTGGTGGGCTCAAGGAGCTGTAGGTTCTGCAACTATGTAGACCAATGGCAACGAAATCTAGAGCTCTGTCCTCCTGTATCCATAAGGGATGCAATGAGAACGAAAGGATATCATTGAAGGGCTTGAGATGAAGAAAACCATGAATATGATGAGTCCACCTTGTTTCAACTTGATAATCCTTTTTTTTTCTTCTTCTGTGCGGATTATGCCATGTGCACTGTACAATACAAATCACTACCTAGCCCTCTAGAACCACCAGATCGCTGACCATTGATCAGAGACCCTTGTCAAAACACTTCGCCCCTTTTTCTCTCTCTGGTTTCTCGACTCGCTTCGCCCGCAAACCATACTTACGCATCATATCTTCTCCTAACCACACCACCTACTCCGTCTACTTGATCTCGTTCCACCTATGCCAGGTTCCGCGCCATATCATTCCTGATCCGATTATAATCCAACAAGCCTTCAATACTGCCCACCGCACTCACCGCAACGTCCTGGTCCCAAAGCTTCTTCTGGCAGAACCGCATCACATCATTTGCTGTAATTTGACCGATCACGCGCTCAATCTCCGCGGGATCCATTCTCCTGCCAGTCGTCACGATTTGTCGTCCGATATCCTCTGCCACGGCTGTTGTGCCGTCAAGGCTCAAGAGGATGGAGGCTTTGAGTTGCGCTTTGGCGCGCTCGGTCTCTGCTTCGGACACATTGAAGGAGAGGCGGGACCATTCCCGTAGGGTAAAGTGAACAAGGTCGTCGATTTGGGTCTTGTTCTCGGTGACGAGGTAGATTCCCCATAGCCTGCATTAGCCACGTAGAAAGTCATGGTTAGCCTCTTGACATTTGCAATCGCAAGATTAGTGGGGGGGGGGGGGTTGGGCACAGACAAAGACGTACCCAGTATCGCTGTAGCTGGTAGAGAAGCTCATGAAGCTATTGGCCAGGTTATTTGCATTCACAAAGGTGCTGAGTCTTGAGCCAAGGTACGGGGAATTGCCCATCGTCCGGTCCCAATTCCCCACGATCGCCTGGGTAACTAGAGCCGGGAAATACTCGTCGTCTTTCCAGGAAACACCTTCAACGGCAATGGCAATGTGTGCGGTGGGGATCGTGTCGTCCCTTATCCTGACTTCAGAGCCAATGAAGTTGGGTTTACGCTTCTGCTCGGCGGCAACTTCAGCGGCATAAGGTGTCGGCGGAGCGGATCTCAAGTGTCCGAAATGTTTCTCGGCGAGCTTGACCAATTCCTCATGAGGGATACCACCAGCGCCGACAAGGACCATACGGTCGGCGGTATAATTGGTGGTAATATAATCAACCAGATCCTGTCGAGAAATCGTCTCGATGTTCTCCTTGGGTCCGAGGATGGTGCGGCCAAGAGGTTGATGCATATAGGCTGTTGCATGCAAGTGGTCGAATACCACCTCCTCCAATTGCTTGTCGACTTCCTCTTGTTCCCTAAGAATTACATCTCTTTCGCGCTCGATGGCTGCAGGCTCGAGTTTTGAGTTTTGGAGGATGTCGGAAAGAATGTCGACGGTCTTGGGAACATCGGAGTTGAAGGATTTGGCGTAATAAACGGTATTTTCGCGCTGCCGGATTGGTTTAGTAACAGATGGAAGCTGAAGCGTAACCCTACGTACCGAAGTGTATGCGTTGAGGTGGCCACCCATGTTCTCAATCTCGAGCTCTAGTTGATGTTGGGTTCGTCTGCCAGTGCCCTGCAGCTCCATTTAGTCCCTGCGCTCGAGTCTTCTTGATTCACGGCTCACCTTGAAAGCAAGATGTTCTAAGAAATGTGCGGTTCCATTGGTCTTGTCTGTTTCCGCTCTGCTCCCGGCATCAATCCAAACACCGACAGTGGAGGTCTGGGCCCATGGCGAATGCTCGGTGGCGATCTAAGTGCCCCAGTCAGTTACCTCAAGCCAGTTAGCCGCAGGAGTCGAGAGTTGTACCGTCAGGCCGTTCGAAAGAGTGGTGCTTTCGGTTCTGGAGGGAGTGACAGGGTTGGCGTAGCGGCGGAGAGGAGACTGAATGGCATTGAGAGCTTGTCTGCTTCGAAGGGACCGCTGAAGATTCAGCGCCAGCCGCTGAGACGCCATTGCAGAGGGTTGATCAAGGGAGGGAGAGCGGTGGCAGCTACAGCTATTTGTCGTGGTAGAAATGAGCTTTGAACGCAGGCGACTTGTGGTGCTTGGAGTTTCTGGAGCTCAGATCTTCCCGAACAGGCGCTATACCTAAAAGGGACAGGATTCTTTACACGACAGCTCATTGGCCAGACCAAATCAGCTTCCAGTAATCAGTAGAGCAAATGGAGCATTCGAAAAGAAATTCTCAAAATTCATCCACTTTGCTATGAAATCGAACAGCTCGTGTTTCTTCGCACTTGTCCTATTGCTTACGTGAAATTCCACATGGCTTGCCCAGCATCCAGCGTCGTCCCCTCGAAATCGAAGAACGGCATGCCCAGCCCCAAAGCAGGATCTCCAAAATCAAAGGCAGTTGGATCCAGCGAGCCATAGTCAGGCACATCCGACTGCCCATTGGTGACCCTGCCCAGATTCACCGTCGTGTCGACCGGTTGACTCGGAGATGCTAATGGCTGACTCGAGCGCTCTCCATTGACCCTTACACGGTTCTTTGACCGTGCTGGCCCTCCCAAGCTCTCCGCCATCTTTTCGAGTCCCTCGGCCATTCTGTGGATCAAATGATCTTTACCAACGTCCGTCGACTTGAAATGTTGTGCCAGTGCATTGATGAGCCTTTGAAAGCGAACCGTGTCCAAGAACAGCTGCTCGCTATGCTTTGTTGCGATTTTCAGAAGAAACATGCATGCAAATGCGATCATGCCGTGGATATGGTGGGGAACATAGGCGATAGCTATTTGCGCATCTTTGTCATCTAGGAGAAGGTTGATGATGGCAGTCGCGGCAGCAACTGCGGCTGAAGCATTCTCCAAAAAGTGCTCGGGGATGACAGCCCCGGATTCAGGTAGTCCTCGAAGGACATATGATTGGAGATAGAGCTTGGCCCAGTGATAATGCATGACTGCACCCTTGTTGGGCCAATTGCCAATATATTGGCTTGGATCTGGATTGACGTCAGCACAGACCGAGGAGTCGCCAATTCAATCTGCTTACTATGCCTCGAGAACCTGGCAATCCAGTCGTCCAAATCACGCTCAAAGCCTGCAATCTTGGTTAGAGCAGAGACCGGCAACACCGAGCTTGTATCTTCGGGGCCTAGAGTCTCTCGTATTTGGTTCATCAGATACATCAGGCAGATTTGCCCCGCAATTCTGCGATCGGCATCTGTGGACAATGAGCACGCCAGGTAGGCCTCCCATCCAGTGATATAGCTTTCGTTGTCACGCATAATGGACGATCGGCCATAGAGGATAGACAAATGGTGGTCACATATATAGAGCAGATAAAGTACTCTGATGCCGTCCATGGCTTCCTGCAACTTTGTCGGGTCAGCCTTTTCCGGCGATCTCACAGACTCTGCTATTTCGTGATAGTACTGTCGAAGGTGAAATTCACTGGCACGGCGAATGGCATAGCCAGACAAGGTCCACGAGATATCGCTCAGCCAGTACGATCCAAGAACCAGGGCTCGCAGATACTCCATGTCGATTTTCCGTTCAAACATGGCATTAGCGACCAATCTCCTATACTCCTTGCTGCAAACCGAGTATAGGTGACCCAGCTTAGTGTCGTGAAGAGCCGCGACAGTAAGAACACACGCGGTCAACGTTGGCGAGCGGCGTCGGAAGGACTCCAAGTCGGAGTAGTCCGGACATATGTGCCAAATATAGGGGTCAAGCTTGCTGAGATAGTAATTGGCCAGGTGCTCTGCATCTTCTTGCTTCACCAGGCCCCTTGCAATAAAGTCAGTATCTCGCAGTTGTTTGCATATTCGTGACTGATCTTCCGTAATGTTCTCAGATGCTCTCAGAGATCGCATCCCGGTGATCTGATATAGCGATTCAATGGGCACATGTGACAGATTGTCGGCTACTGGCGTAACTTTGGGCGAATTGTCGAAAGACTGATCCTCATCGTCGGGATCATTACCTTGTTCTTCCTGGTCAAAGAAGATGGCAGGATCTTGGGTCGAAACGAGCATTTGCGGTAGAGACGGCAGCTGTAGTGTTCGAACAATTTCCTCGACGGCGGCGTACAGGGCCGTGACATCTTTTGTGACGGCGGCTTTCCATTTCGAATCCTCCGACATGAGGGTCTGCAGGCTTTTGTTGAGGCGACACGATAGCCCTCGTTCCTTGCATCGTTGACACGGCGGGTCTCCAATCATAATACACTTGATCTGCACAACACGTCTGTTCAGTTATCTCGAACCCTGAAGAACCTGTGAAGCCCTACTTTTTGCTTGCGGCATGCTGCGCACGCCTTGACCTTTCTCGATATCCCGGGCAACTTGGCGTCCGCCGCGGCTCCATTGGTGGTGGAATTGGTCCGTTGTGGACGGGACGGGGCTTTGGCAATGAGACTGGGCTCGTCAAAAGAATTGCGAGGTTTCTTTGGCGAGGCCGATTGCGCAGGAGAAGTATATGTATGAGGAGACGTCGTAGAGGTTGCTCTCTGTGGACTGGGACCCGGAGCAGAGCGTGGGGATGGCAGTTCGGCCTCTTGCCAACTCCGCTTGGACATTTTTCTTGGGGGGTGTAGGACGACGAACTAGGATGTAACAAAATATAGGATGGGAATGTAGTCAAGTATGGAGCGAGAGAAGTGGAAAGTCGTCTGCGAATGCGATATCCCTAACCAAGCACTGTCCAAAATGTCGCCATGAGATCAATGGCGCAGGGCCCGTACAAAAGACTGAGAATGAGTCGGAGGCGATTATAATGGCGGAGAGCAGAGCAGAGGCCATCGGTAAGAACAGGGACACCCAGGACATCCCAGGGTTTGGGTGAGGATACTTGCCCGCTTGGAGTTAGTCAGCCGCTGTCAATCAAAAAGTTGTGGGCGTGCTTGGGCGTGTTAGCGGCGAGCGGGCAAGGGCGGGCTGCCCAGTACGGAGTGCTCCAGGCCACCCTTGACCACCCTTGGCCACCTTGAGCAACTGAGGCATGCCGCTGCGGCCGCCCACTGTCAACCCAGCGAACCCCACAGCCCGCTGCTGACCAGCCCGCAACAACTCGGGGCAGAGTGCCGACGGCTTTCCTCTCCAAGACCAGGAGTCCAGCATCACGCTCACACCCTCTTTGGGCATGGCTGCGCGGACAACGGTAACACTCCGGGTCCAATGAGTGGTTTAGCATTCGCCTGCGAGAAACGTTTTCCCTCTTTCGATGCTTTGCTCGAATAGTTCTTCTGTATTGTGCTTGACCTTTGCTAACCTCGCTGTCAAAGAAACAACCTCTAAATCTTGGTAAACGGGTCATCGAAATACCAGACAGGGTCTCCTTCAGGGTCCACCTCTGTCTGGGTATAGCCGTTGCCCATGAACGCAAATCTATTTTCCGACATGTACGTGATGTTGTAGTCCTCCCACCTCACGTTCTTCATAATCTCGAAGAAATGCAGTCGACTGCCCGGGTAGATGGCGGTCACCGGGCCATGTGTTTTGCCGTTCTTGAACCATGATCGGCAGGCTGATGACCAGACCAGTCTCTTCATCAACTCGTGGGTGTGGTTGTACAGATCCTTGATGGCTTCTTTCTTGGGTTCAACAGCCTTGATGCGCTCCGTTTGGATCTTCTCAATGACCTGGAAAATGTATCGGGTGTACCATTCGAAGATTGGTAGGATGCTCGAATGCGACGCCGGTCCGTTGGGCCCTATCAGAAGGAACAGGTTGGGGAAGTTCTCAGCTGTAATGCCTAGGTAGCCTATCGGAAAGTCGCCAAATTGCTCATGAATCTCTGCGTTATTGCGACCGAAGACTTTAAAATGCGGTGTGAAGGAGGTGTCGAAGCCTGTCGCACAAACGACAACGTCGACGTCGTGCTCAACCCCATCCTCGTCCACGATACCAGTTTCTGTCAATCTTATAGCAGACTTTGGGACGACTTGTACGTTGTCTGCCCTCAAAGACTGCAGGTAACCAGATCCAGGGGTCATTCTTCTGCAGCCAAGAGCGAATGGTGGTATCATGTGCTTGGTGAGAGTCTCATCATTGCCGAGCTGCTCTCTCATAATGTCTGCCACAAGATCTCGGGATGCTTTTTGATCTTTGGCCTTGAAATGCATCTGATATGAGGTAAGAGAAACGAGCGGCCTCGGTGGCAGTGAGGGGGGACTTACCAACGTAAATCTCTTGTTGAGTTCACCTTCAACGTCTCGACAGTACTGGGCATGTTTGTCTGGGTGTGTTCTCCATTCTTCCTTCTGCTCTTCGGAGTCTGCGACAATCAGCGACGCTCAGACTTCCTCAGTGAAAGCCCTACATGAGAAGTTCGTTCCGCCCGGCCCAGCGTACTTAGCACCAAACCCGGTCGTGATCCAAACCGGAGACCTCAAGAAAGCATACAGCTTACCAACAGCTAGGAACGGTGTCAACGAACCAAGACCCACAAAGTGGTGAGTCACCTACTTGGTTGTATCGACGGGATGATTTGTACTGCGGACGATCCACCGCCGATCACGGCCACAGTCTTCCCTTTCAAATCATAGTTGCCGTCCCATTTCGCTGAATGCATAAGCTTTCCTTTGAACACATCTAAACCTGGAATGTTAGGCCATTTCCACTCACTAACAACTTTTTGTTAGTAAACGATGTGGCTCCTGATAAGTCAGAGCGGGCTCTTGCTCACTTCAGAACCCCTGACCCATTGACAAGGATATTGCAAGTGTCCTCAAAACAAGAGCCGTCTGGAGCGATGATACGCAATCTCCACAGCCCTGCATCCTCGTCCCAGGTTGCTGACTCGACCGTCGTCTTAAATTGGACGTATTTCTCCAGGTCATATTTAGTTGCAACGTCCTTCATATATTGCCAGATCTCTTCCGATCCAGAGTAATACCTTGACCAGTTGGGATTCTTCGCCCACGTGAACTGATAGGAATGAGACGGTATGTCGCACGTACACCCGGGATATCGATTTTCCAGCCAAGTTCCACCGACGTCGCTGTTCTTCTCGTAGATTTGCAGTTCCACGTCCTTCAAGGCACGTTCTGCCTTGTATGCGAATTGAAGTCCCGTCGCTCCAGCCCCTACACAGATGACTCGAATCTTGCGTCTTTGAAAGAGCAATTGCTCGGCAACTCGATAGCCGTCAAAATCTCTGTCATTGTACCAACTGTTCTCGTGAGGGCCATCCGACGGGACGGTAACATCTTCCGTCGGAGCAGCAGAAATGAGCACAACCCTGTCGGTCGTCATGTTGATGGCAAGCTGAGCAAGCGGACAGACAATCCCAAGGCAGTGCGGAGAGAACAGAAAATACCTTGGGTGAGACGAATATAAACCAACCTGTTCCGTGAGCCTAGGTTATATAAGGCTTTGCGATAAACCAAAAGTAAGCAGACATACGCGGTACATATCACAAGACTCCATAGGTCAATAGGCCGCATAGACACAAGCTGACTGGTGGAGTTGTTGATGAGTGCTCGAAGATATCCGGCTCTAACGCATATTCGCGCATATCTTCCCTCGGGCGAACCCCGCATGGCCCGATACTCCAACCCTTTGCTGGAACGTCAGGGAGACCAATCCGAAATCCGAGGCTTACGAGGCTGTCAATTTTCGAGGGGCCTCGTGAAGAGCTAAACCATATAGCTGCACTCATGGATCCTTCTGCGAGAGCCAGCAGTGCCAACCTGGACTAGATGCAATCAAGCCATCAACGGGATTGGCAAGGCCACATTGTCGTAAGGTCGAAGGTTAACGATAATTATACAACCGAACTGTCGACGCCAACTTTTCCATTCATCTGACACCTCTCGGAGATCAAACAGGCGGAGCATAGAGAGTCGCAAGGCGAGGGCCCGTGTAAATTTCCATGGAGGAAGGTGTTCCTGATAGAAGGGTAATAAATTGAATGAGAGCGTGGACGAGGAGCTCTCTCGTCCTCTAGCTGGTGATATAAAATACAAAGCTTTTGATTGGCTCGGAGACAAGCTTCTTGGCGGCCGAGCAACATCCCATCGAAGCATGCGATCCGGCCATTGACTCTCTCAACCCTCACGCCTTTCGACCACCTTGATTAGACCATCCATCGACTGTGCTAAGGATATGGCGGCAGCTTCGAAGACAGCCATGCTTCGACAAGCACAAGTCCTGTCAGCGTCCAAGCGACTGTTCTCGAGCACTACCCAACCACTTCGACCCTTCCGGCCAGCTCCTCTACTCCCTTGCACGAGACAATGGCTTTCCCCACGACTGTCACTTACTTCTCAAATTGCGTCCTTCTCCTCGACTGCTCAGAGGAAGATTCTACCACCAGGTCCGCAAGTCATCCAAGGAGGAGTCAACGACCCTGCGCCCGTGCCGAAGCCTGATCCCCTCCATGGAAGCTATCACTGGACATTTGAACGAATCTTGTCGGTGGCATTGGTTCCCTTGACCATTACTCCTTTCGCCGCCGGCTCCGTCAGTCCGATGCTGGATGCTGCCTTGATCTTTGGCATTTTGATCCACTCACACGCAGGTTTCCAGTAAGTATCAAGCTTACCCCATCTGGCACACGTGCATCACCCCACCGGAAAGCAGAACACTGACACTCCTCCAGGTCAATCATCATCGATTATATCCCTATTAATCGTCACCCGACCGCGCGGCGAGCCTTCATGTGGCTGTTGAACCTAGCCACCCTCGTTGTGGCTGTTGGTTTCTACGAGTTCGAAACCAATGACGTTGGTGTGGTTGAGGCAATGAAAAGAATATGGCATGCGGGTGAGAATGATGCTACAATTGGCAAGGCTGACGTTTCGAACTTGGGTCATGATGGGAAGCTCAAGCACCTGAAATAAGCAGTGGTACAAAGGTTGAAAGGAGAAAGGGTTGGAAGCCTCCATGTACATGATGCATTCCAAGAACATGGTTTCTACAAACGACACAATATCCACCAAGCAACCCGTCCTTGTCCTGTATATACTGACCATGGCTGAAGCAGCCGCCTACTGGACGCCACTGATCCCGATATTGTCCCCGTTGAGAGATCGACATATTGTTACTCATCCTCCAGCAAATCCTCGCCCTCGCCCTCTAGGACATCATCATCCTCCGCCTGCTGCATGACCTTCTCAATCAACTTTAGCGTTGTCCTCAATGGGAGGCCGACCACATTATCGAAGCTGCCCTCTATCCTCTCCACCAAAATCGCCCCAGTCCCTTGTATCCCATATCCGCCTGCTTTGTCTGCTCCTTCTCTTGTCCTTACATATGCCAGAAGCAATTCATCCGTGACCTCCGAATCGAATTTCACGGTGGTTTCCTCCGTCGTGGACTCGATAGCGTACCCCGGATCTCTTGCGCTTTCTAGAGGGGTGATGACGCAGACGGCGGTGTAGACTTTATGCAACCCCGAATCCCTCAGCCCTTTTAACATGGCGATGTGATGTGCCTCACTCGTCGGTTTCTCCAATATCTCTCCCAGCGAACTCACAACAATCGTATCCGCCGCAATGATCAATCCAGGCTCGCCCTTCTCTTCATTGTTCACTTCCTGTTTATAGACGGCCAATGCCTTTTGCGTTGCAGTAGCGAGAACATATTCGAACGGGGAAAGTGTTCTGGGAAGATTCTCCGCAAACTTCGAGGGGATTATTTCAACGGTATGCAGGCCGATTTGAGCGAGCAGCTGTTTGCGGCGAGGGGATTGGGAGGCGAGAATGATTCGTTTGTTTCGCAAGAGGTTAAGGGCGGGGAGTTCTAACGGGGGCGGCGGACGGAGGGGGCGGCGTCCAGGTGGAGGTGCTGTGCCTGCTTGTACCCCTGTGGGAGGAGGGATTGAAAGAGGTTCGTAGGAAGGAGGATTGTCCGTGGGAATGCCATTTTTCTGAGATTCAGACATCTTTGCTTGCTGTCTTCTTAAGACAATCCAAACTTCAGTTTACGTGGTGCCGCGCGGAGGAGGTAGTTGGACATGCGTCAGGTACCAGCCGAGCACCGATCAGTCACTGGCGGTGGCAGAAAAAGTTCAATGAGTCTCCCCACCAGTTCTACATTTTTGTATGCTCCCGGTTGGGAGGACTTGAGTCATATTATCAACTTGGACTCCTCGATAAACTTCCGCAGAATATATTCTGCTCAGTTCGCGGCCTCAAATTCGTATTCGCATATCCCCTCTCTCCTGCATCGTCCTCTTGACTCAAGATGGCGACAACACTTCATCTCCGGTCCGAGTCGAAGCCCCTTGAGCATCGATCTGCCTGTATGTTTTCCATTGCCCTCCCGATCTGAAGGTTACTGACTGACTTTTCACATAGTGACCCCCAGCACTACCAAAGCCCTATTGGACGCCGGCTACAAAGTCAATATCGAGCGCAGCCCGGAGCGCATATTCGAGGACTCCGAGTTTGAAGCTGTGGGCGCAACCCTGGTTCCTGAAGGATCATGGAAAGACGCCCCGGCAGACCACATCATCGTCGGGCTTAAGGAGCTGCCGGAAGACAAATTCGCGCTCAAGCACACGCATGTGCAGTTCGCACACTGCTACAAGAACCAAGGTGGTTGGCAAGACGTGCTGTCCCGCTTCCCGCACGGCGGCGGTACTCTTTTAGACCTCGAATTTTTAACAGATGATGTCGGACGCAGAGTCGCGGCGTTCGGATATCATGCCGGCTATGCGGGCGCGGCGTTGGCGATCGAAGCATGGGCGCACCAATTGACCAACCCGAGTGAGCCCATGGGCAGTGTATCGAGCTACCCAAGTCAAGATCTTCTCCTCAAAGACGTGCACGCGGCTCTGGAGAAGGGTTCCAAGGTCGCAGGTCGTCAACCACGCGTTCTTGTGATTGGCGCACTAGGTCGTTGCGGCCGTGGCGCCGTTGATCTGTGCAAGCAGGCTGGGGTATCGGACGAGAATATCCTCAAATGGGACCTGCCAGAGACCAAGAAGGGTGGACCTTTCGAAGAGATTGTCGAGTCAGACATATTTGTGAATTGCATTTATTTGAGCGACCCAATCCCGCCGTTCATCAACAAACAATCCCTCTCATCCCCGAAACGCAACTTGTCAGTCGTCTGCGATGTGAGTTGCGACACCACGAACCCTCACAACCCGATCCCCATCTACACCGAAAACTCGACCTTCGCGAACCCGACACTGCCCGTCCCAGGTTTTGAGAACCCTCCGCTGTGTGTGATCAGCATAGACCACCTACCCTCCCTGTTGCCAAGGGAAGCCAGCGAGGCCTTCTCCCAGGCGTTACTGCCGAGTCTGCTGCAGTTGAGGGAAAGGAAGAGCGCGCGGGTGTGGAAGCAGGCGGAGGAGTTATTCAATGAGAAGGTAGGCACGCTGCCAGAGGCTATGAGGGGGGCTTGGAATAAAATCACCGGCACCTAGACTGGGGATGTGAATGGATCAGTATAGAAGGGAGTCATGGAAGAAGACGAGGCTGTTGATACCCCACAGCAAAAAGTTTTGTCCTTAATTCCTCAATGGATAGAGTGGATGGAATACTTGATGGTGAAGGTGATGGTGATGGTGATGGTGATGATAATGATGATGATGTTTATTATCATGGTCTACTTGTTGAACCATTGTGTCGCATCCTCACTGTAGAGTGATTGATTGTACATTGACTAACCAACCGTTTGGCTTCTTCTTTTTGTCTTGTGTTTCCGTTTCACTTCGTTTTCGAGGCTCCGACTGTTAGAACTCCATCGCTATGATCCATCTTGGTCGTCTTTTGGTTGTGACATCAGTATCGCGTTTCTCGGAAGCTCAATGCTGCATGTTCGCATCCTCGTCTTTGCCCACATCTCCAATTTTCCGCTTCGAGCCTGTGGGCAGCTGAATCAGCTCTTCGCTGCCATCATCAAAGTACTCGGACACTTCCCATTCGACTCGGGTCAATCCGTCATTACTGACACCGACTCCTCGTCTAGTATTTTGGGTCCGGCCCATTCGGCTTCCATCCAGCATCTCCTCGAACCAAGTTAAGCCTCCTGTTCGACCACTTCGCTGCGTCCGGGTCAGGGGTTGGCTTTCTTGCTGTGTGGTGACACCTTGCGCCACATCATCATCACTCTGCTGCAGTGCCCCAGACATCATAAATTGCTGCGTGTCATCTGTTGATTTTTCTGCGCCTACATCCTCCGGCAACAAGTCCAAGTCCTGTAGTGCGCGCAAGTCCTCGCTCAACAGACTGCCCAACGTGATGTTCATGTACTCCGCCTCTTCAATCGGTTGCTCAGTCCAAAAGGAGAGATGCGTACCACAATAGCCGCAGAACACCCGCTGGGAATGCGGCGTGTGCAACGGCGTGAAGATTCTGCGGATGGAGGCATGAGTTTCGTCTGGAAAGAAGGATTGTGTGGTTGACGAGTACCAGGCCAACGGAACGCGGAGCCAGGCTGTTAGCGGGGTTGCTTGACTTCGCCCTAATGAAGAAGAAACATTAGACCAGTTGATAAGAGTGAGGATGTGATGAGCTTACTGCTTTGGCTACTGTCGTCAAAGTAGATTAGAGCTTGTTCCGTAGCATCGGGGGGGACAGTGATATAGTAGTGATTGCGGCCGCAGTTGCAGGCACCTTGGAGGGGTCGGATTCTGCTCATGTCTCATACGATCATTCGACGGAGAGAATCTGGCTGCTGAGAGATGAAGATGTTGGTTGAGGGCAACGCAAAAATATGGAGACAGCAATATATTTTCCCTCCCTCCGCAATACCGATGGAAGGATTGTGACAATGATGTCGATCTGCACTGGGAAAGAACGGAAAGGAAATGCCATCAGAGTTCCAGAACAAGCGCGGATTTTGCGAGCTGCATGTGGCTTTATCTCCGGCGCTCGCCGTAGACCCAAAACGGAAAGCACGAGCCAACTCATCCACGTGTTGGACCAGGCATCAGCTTGACCAACCTGAAACACTATCCTTTCCTTGTTCTCTTCACATTAGAATCTCCAAAATCAGTTTCATATTGCATCGATAATGTCCTCAGACTCATCTGCAACTGGGTCTCGCGCCAGATAATGTTGAGGAATCGCTGAGATTCACCGGCAGACTACTTGGTACTCTGACGGGGGTTGCCCAGAAAAGGGTCCCATCCATTCATTTATTCCTCTTTCGAATTTTCTCCCTAACAGAACACCATCCACATGATGTCGAAAGAAGAGGGGACGGATTCAAATGCATCTTCTCGAGAATCAACACCGACCTCAGACGCCCAACCAAATACTTCCAAATCTAGCTCAACCAAGAAAGCGAACAAGGTGTCGAAGCCACGCTTAACAGCATCCCAGAAGAACTTCAACCACAAAGACGCCGAAAACAAGCGACGCACGGCTATCCGTGAACGCTTCACAGAACTTTCTCACCTTGTCCCCGGCGCTCTAGGCCATGAGAGAAGCGAGCAAGTCATGCTCGGGAAAACGACTGAATTTTTGAGGAATATGATCATAGAGCAACGGAGGCTGGAAGAGATGGCTCAGAAGCATGGTCTCACGATGGAAGACGGCGAGAGGCTAAGGGAGGATGATTTTGCTGGGCCGAAGTGGAGGGCGAGAAACATGGAGCAGTATGAGGCTGGTAAGCAGAAGAAAGAAGTTAGCGAATCCCAACAAGCGAATTATCAGGGGGATGACGAGAACGATTAGCAACCATCTCACAGCCATCCACTGGGGAAACGATGAGGATGGCTATTCGCTGTGTCTGCCAGTTCTTACGCTGCACTGCTGATCGCAGGGTACTTGAATTCCTTGGAGGCCCAAAGAAAACATGGGCTTTGGAGCATTGCCAGTGAATGAAAGGGAGAAGGGCTGTTCATGAGGCAATTGGAAATGATTTTGTTTTTCCTTGTCCCCGGCTGCAGGCCAGGCACTTCACACCGTAGGAATCCATCTTCTTCTGCCGCACCGACCAAAACAATCTGTCGGCTTTCACTACCACCCGACCTCCATCATCAGAGGTTGTATCCTCCCTCCATGGCCTAACAAAAACTCATCTCCAGACCATGCCTCTCAGCGGCGACCGAGGGCTTTCCAGCAAGGACAGCGTCGTCCTCTCTCGAAAGCCAACTGGTCTTCGGTCTCGAGAAACGCCATCACCTCGCCATCCTCCCGTTTCGCTGTCCTCGCCCAATTCTTTTCCAGCTCAGCTTCTCCCACCGAAACCAAGATTAAGAACAGTCAACGCGAACGCACCGCCCGTAACTCCAACTACCCTGGACAGTGAAAGCCGAAAGAGGTCCTGGGTCAACAGCGCGTCGAAACATCTTGGGTTGTCAAAGCTGCGTCCGAAGGCGGGCTTTTCACGAGAGCAGGTCGCGAATATGAATCCAACTGCCGCGTCGGGGATGTCCTCGACGGAAAGACTCAATGTAAGGGAGGCGTGCCTGTTTTCTCGTGCGATATTAATAGAATGTGTAGGTACAACCTCACAACTTGCCCGGAAGCTCTCGCTCATCTGTTCCGGCTCCACTGAGTCAGCCACGTCTTCAAAGCCCTCCAGATAAACCGCTTCCAAGTCTTCCTGTCGCGACCGTCAAGACCAAATCACCTGTCCGCAGATCCCTCATCGACTGCACTGAAAGACCTCTTCGGCGCTCTCTAACCCCTCCTGATGGCGGAGCTCCACAACACGAAGACTGGCCGACAATTGAGCCAACCAAACCCGACGTCGCAATCCCATCCAGAGTGAACCAGTCTCGGGTTAAACCAAGTCTGAGCGAGAGCTTGTATGAAGGCATGCGAGCATTGGATTTAGGGGACGATAAAGAAAACGTTGTTCAAACTGAGCCCAACGCCAAATTGGAAGAGAATTTCACTGCTGCCGAGAGGGCTGGACTGGTGTCAGAGGGAAACCATGTTCACGAGGCTAATTTGGCGGTGGCTGCTGGGGGTGGTACATCCCGTCCTCTCTCATCAAGCCAGCTTCCGAAACCTCGCGACTCTCTGCTCCAATCATTGTCTCGTCATGTCGATTCCCCTGTCACTCGCCAAACCAAGACCTCAGCCCTGCGACTTCATCACGCAAAGGCAATCGGGGGATTCGGTGGAAGGAAGACTGAGAGCGGTGGTCATATTCCACCTATCCGTGAGCGAGCTGAGTCTCCTTCGGTTTCGCGTTCGAAGCAATCCTTTCCTGGAGGACCGGTCCGTACAAATTCCCGTGGTCGCTACGGTGTTACAGGGCG
The DNA here is from genome assembly GCF_000585535.1 of Cladophialophora psammophila CBS 110553. Classification (NCBI taxonomy): domain Eukaryota; kingdom Fungi; phylum Ascomycota; class Eurotiomycetes; order Chaetothyriales; family Herpotrichiellaceae; genus Cladophialophora; species Cladophialophora psammophila. Next base: position 641,668 of record NW_006912938.1, on the reverse strand, counting down.
TGGCTCTCCATACACAATCCCCTCCCGCTCCAAATCAGGTCGCAAGACGGCTTCCAGAGACGAGACCGGTATTGATCAAAGAGCTTTTCGCGGTCCCCCCGCCGATCAAGGGTTCGATCATGGCCAGGATGGAACTACAGCTCAAAATCCCACTTCACTGAGACAAGAGGGCCGCAAGAGTTCGCTTCCTTTGCCCACTCGACTCACGTGGCAATCAACAGAGGGAAGCAGCCAAGGGAATGTGCGCGAAAACTCCCCTTCGGAGCCTTTCACGAGCATTGCTGTGAACAAAACCTCTGTCGCACACGAGCTCCCAGGTCATCCAGTTGGAAACTTTGCCCGCAACGGAGCCACTGATAAGGGCCACCCGTCTGAACTCACCGCCAAAGATAGAGGCAAGCTTTTGAATGTCAAAGAACTGCTATCTACAGCCGCTCCCCATGATGACGAGTCCTTCGTTGACAGTAATGGTGAATCTGGAGTCAGCATCCATGGTTATGACTCCTTCGGGGGTTACCGAGTTCGACGTGTTCGGAATGGGTCTAAGATGGGACCGACTCTTCGTATCACAGATTCTGCGAATCGAGTTCTGCTGGGAAGAGGCGATAGCAATGCCTTAGGCATGCAAAGTCCCACGGCAGCCTTGAGACACAAGGGAAGCGCTCCTGATATTGGCTCCCCACGCCTTGCAAACGACCAGGTCCGACGATCCAGCGCCATTTTTGGCCGCTCTATGTCTCTTGTGAGAAACCTCACAGACCGATCTCTAAATCAACACAAAGACGCAAATCAAGACGAGACTCAAAATCTTATCGGTGAGGAGAACTCTGTCGAGACCGTCGCGCGTGCAGAGCTTCCCGGTGACGATATTGATTCCGAGACGGGTTTGCTCAGGGACTTACAAACCGGCGTCAATACCACCCGAGTGGCAATAAAAGGAACCTCTGATTGTCAGACAACTCCAACCTCTGCTCAAAGAGACTGGCCTTGCAAGGATTTTGCGGAGTTCAAAACACGCTCTGGCTCGACGACTGTCACAGTGAGGCAGAATGAAAACACTCCTGACAATGTGGCCAATGGGTCTGTCACGAAACGACCAACACCAACTTCTTCCTCTAGACCACCGACCATCGTCCTTCGCACCGCACCGAGCAAAGAGACAGCACCTTTCTTGTTCCAAGATCTAGAACAAGAACAAGCCAAACAGGAGAAACTCGTCAACGATCTTGCAACAGTGACATATGACGAGGCAACACCAGTTCCTCAATCCAAAGCCACCGCGCCGTTTCCACCGCGCACTTCGTCGCGGAAACCAAAGCCACCCCCGATCATTGTCTCTCCACCTGAGCGTCATCTTCCATCAGTCAGCTTCCTGGCACAACGAGCGCCAAAGGCATACGCAGTTAGCCAGGATAATATCAAAAAGCCACGCAATGTAAAGACCTTTTCACAGAGTATTTCTCCACGCACTGATTCCGTCAAGGGAAGGCAGATCTCACATGTCCTGGCACATAGTCCATCGAGTTCAAGCAAGAAGAAGGTCATTTCCAACATCCGGGGCCTGTTCCATAAGAAGTCCGTCGAATCGAATAAGGCTGAAACAGCTGTCACCGAAAGTGGCGACGTATCAGATGAGGTGTGCCCGAAGCTGGGCAGAGCAGCTGATGGTCCTGGTTTTGTACGCCGTAAACCAGCCCCAACCTCAACGTCGGGGAATCAGAAAGAGAAGAGATTGAATCACCCATCCCACGTGAATTCTAGCGCCGATGAAGAAACGGGACAAGGCAACATAAAGCCAAACCGAAACGGCTTGGTGGAGCCCGATTATCCTTTTTTCATCCAAGAAAGCCAGCCGAAGGAACTACGAGAGCAACTCAATAGCATGGGCACGAGAGCGCTACGGCGCAAGAATCCATTTATCAGCCCCACGACACCCTTCACGGCAAATCTACAAACATCAACTTATCCAACTTCGCCACTCGCAAACAGTACAATGGCCACCATTGCGACGGTAAACAAGATCGCCTCTCCCACCACTCATGCCCATCCTCAAGCACGATCACCCACTACTACTTTATCCCCCGCTACTCCGCCAATACTTGCTACCACGACAGCCCTAACCCACACTCTCCTGGACCTCGCGCGCAACTCGACCGAGGCTGCCCGCAAGGCAAGCCTTATCGAACTATCAAAGTGTATGGTTGAAGTGGTCAACACGGCTAGGGACGCGGAAAAGGCAATGGAAAAGGCCAGGATGGAGGCAAGTCGGGCAGAGTGCGCCTGGCTGAAGTGTTTGAAGGAGGTTGCGCAGGTGGAAGGGCTAGTCAAGGGCATTGTTGAATCTGTCACCTCGGAAATGTCAAATGCTTGATCAACTAGCAAGAGGGAATGACAGTGTCATAGAGATGGGTCAGCCAGAGGGATGCGGTTTGGTTACGAGTGAATCAAGAAGCGGAAGGCAACATGAAAAGGCAAGATGGCATGTTTCTTTGGCTTGGTTTTCTTCTTGTTTCCGTGCTCGCTTCCACGAACGAAAGGAGGGAGGATTATTATGGGGGGAAAGATGTTGTTCTTGTCGGAAAAGCCATCGGGTTGTTAATGCCATGATGCCTACTTACAGTATCTTGGCTGTTAATTCCCGGGGAACAATAGGGCTTTCCGGGCTCTTGGGATTAGTAGTGCCTGGATGTATTTCAGGCGGACTTGGAGGAGAAGTCGACTTGTCAGGATTTCGCTACGATACAATGTACGAAACCAGAAGCACGCACAAAAACAGAGGGAGAGCTAAATACCTAATAGCGATGATGGCGATGGCGATGGCGATGGCGACGGTTGGCCGTGCATCAAGCAAGGAGCCTCGTCTCCTCCACACAAAAAGAAAAAGGAAAAGGAAAAGAAAAGGGCCATCCAGTTTAAGCATACCTTAGAGTGGCGTCTTACGTCCCTAAGATAATGACTGATCCATAATAAAAAAGATAGAAAGAGGGAGTTGAAGAATGAATCATTAATCATGTCAATTTCAACATCCCCTTCCCTCTCCAAACAGGCAGGGTTTGTACTGGATCTCTGATGAGAAGAAAAGAAGAGAAATCGTGTGACGTGTCGACATATCCTATCCTATTCTGTCCCAACATGATTCATCATTGTTTAGCCCTTTTCCTCACTTTTGAATACTGGGCGGCGAGCGCCTCAGGGGTGTTTGAAACCTGAAACCTGTCCTGTCCTCTCGGCGTGTCACATACAATACATACATAGATACAAGCCATCTCTGTGCTATGCCCTGCAAGCCTTCTTTTTTCCTTTCCTTTCTTCTTTCCCTTCCGTGTTATCCTGGCCGTCGTCTGTCTCGACTTCGATCATCCATCCACGTCGACACTGCGTCCATGGACCATCCGTGATCTTAATTTCCAGTTCCATCAAAGCACCTTTGAGCGTCTGGCTGTAGGGGACGGGGTGGGTTCTGGCTCGGGCGGTGACTGAGTCTTGGTTTCAGCCTGGACGAAACCCATCTGCTCGCTGAACAGGCTCGCAACCATGGCGAACTCAGGGTCGTCGCGCGCGATGGTTCGGCGAGATATGCTCGTGAGTCCTTCGAGATATTCGGAAAAAGGATCGGAGGGAGCGGCTGCAGTGGTGGTGTGAAAAGTAGTAGGAGGAGAGACGTCTTCCATCAGCTGATCCGCATCGGTCGGATCATCGACTTGCCTAGTCGTCGTCGTCGTCGTCGTCGTTGTAGTCCAGTCCGTTGCAAGCGATGTGACGGTTACGGTAGTACTTGCAGCAGTCGGCGCGACAAGTTGGGATACGTACGCCGAGGCATCCTGGAGCGCGCTCTGCCAGCTTCCCATGACAGACAAGGCACGGACGGCGCAGGCTTGGACATCCATCCCGACGTCTATCGACCGCTCTGTCCAATTGACGCTCTCGACCGCGTTCCTGACCCACGGGGCCGTAAGAACGCTGACGCTGGCGATGCCACCGGCAAGCACCAGCCACTCAAGAAACTCGCGTGCCGAAACAGTGTTCCAGACCTTGAGAGCGGCGTCTTCGAGGAAGCACGAGATGTATTTTCGGCGGCGTGCTTCCGCGACGGCTTCGGCGAGGGTCTGAGCGGATGGTTGCGGCGCTGCGTCTCCGATGCGTGGGAATTGTTGGTCCTCGGAGGAAGAGACCCACTCGCAGAAGAGGTTCGAAGGAGCGACTCTGGGATAGATGGTGACGAACGCACCACTTTTAGGGTTTCCTTGCTCGATCCTGTCGTCTTCTGCGAGGTCACGCCCGTATCTTTTGGCGCGAGCCTCCTCAATGCCAGCCTTGAGGAGCGCGGTGGACCACTCTGTTCCGGGAATCGGTGGCCGATCCGCAACGGCGTCCTTTGCAGCGTCCGTCTCTTGCAAATCGTACGGATACGGGTTGAAAAGGTTCTGTTCGGCTTCTTCGCGGGTGAGCTCTCTCCCTTCTGCTCGGGCTGCTGCCTGTGCTTGTTCGAGTTCGAGCACGTCGAGGCCATTCGGCACGACGGCCTCGACTCGCCCAAAGCAGGTCATCTTGACCTCTAACTCGTCGTTTGCCTTTCGAGATTGAGCACTCTTCGCATTCAACGCGCTGGCATTCACGCAGATGTTGTTCTCCACATCGTCTCGCCGCAATCTGGTGCCCTTGGGTACGTGTGGTGCGATGCGCACGACGAGTCCGTTTGCGCCAGCAAAACGCATGCAAAGGTGCAGACTGCCTGCCATTCTGATCAACTCAATGAGCTGGAACCAGATCTGAAGGCGGACTTCGTCTCCTTGCTCCCGGAGCCTCAACGGCTGTCTCCATCGCGGACGGATTGGGTCAAAGTATGGAGGTGGGAGGAGCGGCTCCAAAACCCTGAGCAGGTTGGTAGCCATTCTCCGAGCCGCAATTTCTAGGTTGTCCATATGCTCAAAGATTTTGGGGAACTCCTCGCTCGGAAAGTAATCTTCGTCGAATTTCAGCTCCTCTAGACACTCGGCCTTCTTCTTATTACGCACAAAGGCGTCGTAGTGGAGAAACTTGCGGTCGATTTTTTCGAGTTCGCGTATCTTTTCCTCCGGAAGGCTGAAACCGGTGTGTTTGAAGATGCGTTGCTGAAACCATTCGCCGATGATACCGTGCACGAGATGCCGTCGGTATTCCCGCTTTGTGAAGAAATTCTGCCAACCATACTCGCTCCCGTCTGCAATTCTTTGTGTTATCAGCATCAGCGACAGGTACTTCGTGGCCAAAAGGTGCATGGGCCACGCCTTCTCTTGCTCAGCGGTGAGGTCGAAATCGAAATGGGCGTTGCAAAAGCGTGAGATCTTCTCTTGCAGAATCATGAAGAGAGCACCGATTTCGTCGAGATCTAGTGCCCTTGGTATCTTTTCGATGTTTTCAAATAGTCGCTCCGCGGCGAAGAGGGGATCATTGGGATCCACAGTGTTCATTTGAGCAGTGCTGCTACTAGGGTCCGAGGGGTCGGCCACTGTGGGCGATACCATTCGTTGACGCTTCAGGGGCGGACCGGTGCTTTGCCGCCGAGCGGATCTAGAGGAGCATTTTGAAGAAGTTGATGTGCTAGGAGATTGCGGCGATCCAGATGCCGACGAGGAGCTTGAATTTGTGGGGGATGCACGGGCTCGTCTCTCAGCATGCATTTGCATATACTGCTTGTGTCTCTCTAGATCGACTTTGAGATGAATTCTTCGGATTCGGTTGACTGGCAAATCCCCCGGGACATCATCATCAAGTTCCTCGTCATCATCGTCATCATCGTCATCATCGTCATCGGAATCTTCTCCTTCATATCTGTAGGCTTGGTCGTCGAAAGGCTTGGTCTTCCGTTTGCGGACTGGAGTCTTTGATACTACGAGCTCTGCATCTTCTTCGTCGGTTTCTTCCTCATCAACGTACGGCTTGTCTTCAACCGCCACTGCCTTCCTCTTCCTCTTTGGAGTTGGCGCAGCTTCCGCTCTCGGCGGGTTCACCGATTCGTCCTCTGATGCGTCGTCGCTCACACCAATATCCAAAGGCTTTGATCTCCTCGTCCTTGTTTCAGCTTTCTCGTTCTCGGATGTCTGATTACTGTCAGATGTCTTCTGTAGTTCCCCATCTTCCTCGCCTTTGTCGTCCTTTGTTCTGGCGATTGGCGTTGCCTTCGCGCGACTAGTGGTCGTAGGTGTTTTGGTCGCCGGTGTGGCTTTTGGCTTAGTCTTGTTTGAAGCTAATTTGGCCGGGGCTCGTCTCGATTGTGCTGCTGGTGTTGCGGTCTTCGACGGTGATTTGGTGGTGTTGCGAGAAGCTCTGGAAGGTGTTATTGGCGCGGTTGCTCCCTGGATTGCAGATGATGATGTGCTTCCTGCAGGTGCTGCGGGTGTCCTCCTCATAGCGGATGGCCTTGTCATCCTCCGAGTTGGAGTCGCCGTCGACCGTCCGCGTGGAGCCATGTTCGGGGTTTGGGCTCTGCAAATGCTAGCGACTGGTATCTACCTAGATATATTTGCAAAGGATGTTCAGTCTTGACGGAGACAAAATTCGCATCGGCCAGGAACTCAAGAAGCAAAGTGGATTGAGTGGAAAATATATGAATGGAAATATATGAATGAGGGATGAATAGAAGGTAGCTTCAACGTCGCCATTTCCGGAAACGGAAGAAAGAATAGCACCGTTTTCATCCAAGAGTCCATTGTCATATTTTATAGTGTCTTGTCACTGTCAAGTCTGGTTCTTTGATTCCAGGCTTCGGCCAAAGCCAAAGGATGACGGGGCAAGCAGCGTCCCGAGGCCTGGTGCTGCAAACGCATCCTTTGACAAAGAAAAAGCTGTCCTCTGAAGGTTAGATTTAAACCAAAGATATTCAACGGCAACCTAGAGCTTTGACCCTGAGGCCTGACTCCTTGGGCAACAGTCAGCGTTACGAGTTCAACAATGCCAGCATTTTACATGCCCTCACAATGCGGCGATGCATTCAATCTCAACCTGACTGCCGTTAGCCCCAAGGATGGGCAACCAGATAGGATGTCCTTACATCCGTCTTGAAGGGAAGCTCTTTGACGCAGACGCAGGTCCGTGCTGGTTTCGGATCCGGAATGATTTTGAGGACTGTTCTGGGTCAGGCAGAATTCCAGGAATGTGGCGGCGAGGCCGGGGAAATTGGAACCACGCACAGGCCTCATTCATGGCAGCATAATCTTCCATGTTTGTCAGGTAGATGTTCATCTGGACCTGGTCAGTGCTTCTCGAGGACGGTCCGGATGCGGATATTGTATACCTTGAGGATCTGCTCGAGGCCGCTTCCGGCTTCCTCTAGGACAACTTTGATGTTTTCCAGAGCTTGTTTCTGCAGACGTCGGGGAATCAGTCACGGGCCAGATGGCACCTCGCCTGTGGGTGTCCTGACCGTCCTGTCTGCGACTGAACCTTCCACCACCTTCATCGTGGCGGGAACGATGCCAATATTTCCACTGACGTAGATGGTGCCATTGTGGATGGTAGCCTGGGAGAAGAGGTTTGATTTGAGGCCTTTGTCTGACGTTACCACTTGTTTGGGGGCCATGTTGAGAGAGATTCCTCTGCAATAAAACAAGGATAGGATATGACAAGAGAGAAGAAGAGTGCTAGACAGAGGAGCAGGAATAGGAATCGACAGTTGCTTGATTTGATGAAGCTGGATGCTGGATGCTGGGTACCCTCAAGTACCCTCTACTGGGCAAGACTGGGCAAGACTGGGTACTGGGGTCCTGCGCCCTTTGATCCTCTTACATAGCCTCGATAGTATGGAATCGGAGAAGCGCGGCCTGCGCATCCCCCGCCCAACGGACAATTCCTGTCTGCGAATTCCTCGGCCACCAACACCAACACCAACACTGACATCAACACTGACATCAACACTGACATCAACACTGACATCAACACTGACATCAACACTGACATCAACACTGACATCGACACCAAGATTGCCCCAAGACACCGTTACACCTCGACACCTTGACACCTTGACACCTTGACACCTTGACACCTTGACACCTTGACACCTTGCTTCCACAAATACACTCCCTCAACCTCCAAGACGACCTCTCCTGCCCTCCAAGTCCAAGAACAAGACTCTTCCCTCACCGTCGCCCTCCTCGCCCTCCTCGCCCTCTCCCTCGCCGCCGTGTGACAGGCACGAATCCATAGTCTTCCAGGTCTTCACGCGTCCTCCGTCCCAGCTCGGCATCGCGGAGCTCCCTTTCCCTCTCGCGGTCTCTTCTGTGCTGTTCTTCCTCTCGCTGTCTTTTTCTTTCGGCATACGACTCAGCATCTGTTTGCAGACCTCGGAGTCGGTCGTCGTTGATGGGCCTTTGCATCTGGTTATGATACTCCTCCATGTGTTGAGGCAACCGATTTGTGGCGGTCTGCGCCTCGTGGAGGGTGAGCCATTTCCTCCTATACTCGTCTGCCCGGCGTTCCTCGATTGCTCGTCGGTCCTCGAGCTCTTGCTGGTCTCGAGCATACACCGCGTCCAATATCTCATTCACCTCGCCGAGGCCAGGACGCAATAGCGCGCCAGGCCCACCCGGTCTCGTTTCCCGAAAGCCCAGATATTGTATATCGTTGTCTGCCAGCAATATTCTTGGTCTTCGGATCCCAAGCGCCCAAGGATCAATGCCTACGCTCCAGTGCGACGTATGGGTGAAGCCGTCAGGAGTCTGCCACGCCTCGTAGTCGCTCACGGGTACCCAGTGAGTTTTTTTGCAAGGGCCCCATCCCCGGGTGATTGGAATCCTCCTCACTTGTCGGAAATCCATGGTTGGGAGGGGATGCAATGGTGTCTTAAGGCACGGTAGACGGAAGAGTCTCGGAGGAGTCGTTTGTCGCAGGCAATGGTGAGATACACAAAAGAAATACTAACTCACGGGCGGATGCCGTCCTGATGTACTGCAGGACCACCCACCTGAAAGGCGTCAGGGTTACACCAGCAATGAAGCACAGATATGTCAAAAGGCATCCAATCAAATGCTCCAGTCCCAATCTCCCAAAATATCATGATTCTTCGCGCCAGAATCGGCAAACTTATACCGATTCCTCTGATCCCGGATGCTGCAGATCAAATTCTTCAGATGGAACCACTTCGTTGCCCCAGAGGTTGGCGTACAACAACCTCATGGGATTTCACTGGCCTTTCTTCTCTTCTTTGCCGTATCAAAACCAGACTTCAACAATCGCTTGTGCCTCGCTGCGCCTCAACCGAACAACCTCAGCACGTCTTTCACTCCACCCAAGAGCTAAGCCGCGATACAGCTCGGCTCCACAGACGCTCCATGCTCGCCTTCGGGGTCTCTCATCTGCCTTCCCAACCGAACAGGGCCTTCAGATTCCCAAGCCACCACCGAGGCCAACGCCCAGCTCGCAGCAAGGGTTCGTCTGTACCCACTCATCTCATCGTCCTGTTTGAGCGTTTCTAGATCCCGCTTCACCCGCTGGTTCTCTTCTCTGTCAAGGTGCCCAAACCTCCAAATGGTCTCCGAGTCAGGCCAGCAGGAAGGTGAAGCCAGATGTCGGCCTGGTGTGGATGCTTCTGCCATGTTCGGTGGCATTGGTGCGAGGACAGTCCGTGGCCTTGAGGTCTGATTGCGTCTCCATCCGCCCTCGTCCATGGCCTCATCAATCATTTGGTCTAAATTGACCTCGGAAGTATGGCGCCACGACTGTGGGACTGGCAGATAAGCGGTGAGGGCCCTTGGACTTTCTGTTCTGTCCAGTTGAACCAGGTGCCCTGTAAAAGTGTCATTGCGGCGGGCCACTGATTCTGAAGGGGTGTAGAACTTGGTGTCTCCTGATTCAACACCGTCCTCGCTGACTAGCGACCGCGGCGTTTCGGGTGGGCTGAGAATTGAAGCAAGTGCCGGATTCCGAGAAGGACAGGGTGCTGTTCTCCCAGCCCATCGAGCGTCTTTGGTTTCGGCCTCGATCTCTTCCCCATCGACAGCCGAATCATCGATACCCACTGCCCTGGTGGTGCTGATCACATTATCAGATGTCGATTCAGACCTGCCCTGTCCCAGTATGGATCCATGTCCGGCTAGACAACAATCCTCTTGAGCTTTCTTGACTCCAGTGTTAGACATTGTGTGTTCGCATATGGCCGGCGTAGTCCCTGCTCGTTTGATTCAAAGGCCACCACCTAATCGCCAGAAAGTTTCCACTTCGAGACAGATCTTCTAATGTTGATGGATACAGTTTCAGACTACAGCCTGACACTGAACGCTGGGGATGAAGTGAGACTTTTTGCGCGATTGCTGGAAAGGTGGATGAACATTTGAAGGATCTAAGTTTAACAACAAGGAATATGCAATATGAACAATAAGATGGGTGGAATGTCAAAAGGAAAAAGGCAAGACGGTCAACCTATATCAAGGCATCGACCTCCCCCCCGCAAAAAAGAAACCAATAAGCGTCCTTACGGTTGTGATGAAGGGTAGAAAGCAGCGGGAGAAAGAGAGGGAGAAAACATCGATATAAAGGCAGACAAACTGCCATTTGGATCTGCTTGATCACTTCTGGCTGCCATGTGCTACTGAAGAAATGATGCGACATTGATATTGAAGTGAAATTGACATTCACCGCCGATGCTTTTCTTTCACTGACTTGTCTCAATCCCGTTTTCATTCAGCTCCCCTTCATCATCTTTCCAAAAACAACATTTATGTACTTTAATCCTGGGCCACTTGGTGATTCTGTTTCGACTATCAACGCATGAACCTATGAGAGGGGGTTTTGGAATAGGTCAGGCTAACGACGATATAGGGTCTCTTTCCTTTATGTTTAATGCCCTTGCCTCCGTGGCATGTATGTATGTCAAGATTGATTTATGTCTGAATTGTCGCTGTGACTTCCTGCTTTCTTGTCTCTCACCCTCAGGTAGTTGTATGGATCGTCGATCGTTGACCCGTGGTATCCGACATCGTGAGTTCCTCTTTCTTCCTCTTCCCCTCCATCCACTATCACTCCTGATGTATGTTGATATAAAATCTCGATATCGAAAGGACACTGCTGACATCGGTATCTGCGCTCGGGCGTGAAATGGTGCAGAGTCCCGGCCCGATCGCGCCCTTGGTATTTTTGAGCCATGTAAATCCGCGCCTCGCGATGCACAAGCCAGGAGCAGCGCTGGTCGAGTCACGGGTTACAGATGGATGGATGGAGGGTCACTGCGAACCTGTCTGCTATGGGATAATGGCGTTGTCGCTGCGAGATCCCGCTAACCGGCGTGGAGAATCGCTTGAGATTGCCTGACGGTTCGATAGCTCAAATATTCGACTCAAATGTTCGCAATAGACACATGGTCTAGGAAGGCAACCGGGTCAAAGGAGTAGAGTAGTGTTCTGTGAGATATTTTGCAGACTTGTACACCATTGATGTATGCTTTGCCCAGGACCGGAAGTCACTGCCTTCAAAGTATCAAACTTACAGATGACGCTCCGTCAGCGTGCCACCAGAGTCCCCCAATCAAGGTCGTTCTGGGACCACCATGGCATTAAATCCTGGGAGGGGAATCCTCAATGATGTTGCGATTGTGCTTGTCGAGGCGCTAGAGTAGCAAAGAGTTCTAGATAATCTCGCAGGAACACAGCGTCGCCTTCATATTGGGAAGGGTCCGGAGCCCAAAGGTGGTGGATGTCGAGTTCAACCATCCGGCACGGGTGCAAAGTTCGATTTCTTCCGCAGAATGAGGCCGTACTTCATGAAGATGAACGGCACGGGGAGCATCATCGACGCCACGGCACCAAGGATCGACGTTGCAGGCCCTACTCCAAGTGAATGATACATGGGTCGGGCAGCCAGAGGGAGACCTGCGGCAAGGATGCTGCGCAGAAAAGTGTTAGCGGCTGTAGCGCTGGCCGCATAAAGGCCGTAAACGTCGACCAGGTAGTTGATGCCTAGATTGATGCGTCAGTAGCGTGCCTTATAAGGAGCGAGCTCTTGGGAGACCGGGAGAAAGGGGGGGGGGGGGGGGAATGTCTACATTGCTGAAATATGACGTTAAAGCCACCACCGATAAACATGGCAGCAATGACAGGAAGGGGCCAGGGATGTTTTGGGGCAGCAGTCCATCCGAACCAGAACAGGCCAACCACCATCATGACGGCGCCAATTGCCAGAGGCGGCAGTCTTGCTTCAGGGACCGGCCTTCCATTGGAAGCCCGACATTTCCGGATGTATCTGGGCTGATTCCCAAGGTTGACGCCGGTGGCGCAGATAATCCCAGCGAACATGCCGAGAAAAGGCAGAGAACCGACCACGGGCGACCACTGTCGCTGCTCTTCAAAGATGATCGGGAAGACTTGGAGTGTCATGTAGAGAATTGCGTAGACAAAGGAGGCGTAGAATGCGATGCAGGTGACCATTGGTTCTGTGACGAGCATCTTGAGCGGCCGCGACAATTGCTTGGTGACGATCGACCTGATGTCGACCTTGATTCTTTCGTGAGGGTGGTAGTACAGGTTGTTGCCGGTCTGTCGTCGTAGTCGCTGGGCCTTCCACTTCAACAGGACCGGCGGATACATCTCCGGCATGCAGAAGTAGGTCAGCCCAACAACCGCAAAATTGAGCAGGGTCGTGGTATATTCGGTCCATCGCCAGCCCATATGGGGATTGACCAGGATAGCTGCGCCGATTGTTGGGCCTAGGGTCGGCCCCCCGACGACGCACAATCCATACATGCAAACAGCTGTGCCACGAGCCTCTCGAGACCACATGTCGCCCAAAGCGGCATTGACGTTGCTGACAGCAGCCGAGCCAAAGAAGCCGCTGAAGAACCGGTTGATAAAGATCGACTGGGCGTTTTGACTCACTGCGGTGCCGATGGAGAAGCAAGCTAGACACGCCATTGCCGGCAACATGGACCATCTCCGGCCCCAAACTTCGCTCGAAGGACCTACAGCATTGAAGAGTCAGTGCCGTTGTTTCCAGAGCTAGAAGGCCACCAGGAGAACTTGGAATGAAGGGAGAAGGAAACCCACCCCAGATCAAAGGGCCAAAGGCGAAGCCAACGCTGGACGCAACATCAGCCACTCGACGATGAACCAGAGCCTTGGCCGGGGGGGAACTTACATGTAGAGGGAGACATTGAGAACAACAACATTCTCACTGACTGCGACGTATTCGGCAATGGTTCGATTTGCGGGAGCGATAATGCTGGAAGCCAGACTCGCAGCAAACGCCAGTAAACTCAGCTGCAAGGTGACCCAGGATTTGAACACGGTTGACCAGCTTTGAGGATTTTCCGGGTCATCCTCGCCGTCCCAATCGACCAGGATTTCGGTTTTCTCATCCTCGAGCACGATCTTCTTCTCTGACAGCTGCTCTTCTGCTCGTACAGGTATTGTTCCTGCTTCAACATCTCGCAATATCGAAGCACTCTTCGCCATGTTAGTGGATCGTGAATCCTAGAAATCAGGGACATCATAAAATCGAAAATTCGGACTTCATAATGGAAGGTTTTTGTACGGCGAAAGGTAAGGGCCACGAAGATCGTACAAACGACGACGCTGGTGACATCCCCAAATAGGATGGTCGGAGAATGGCCGATTCGAGTTTCAGATGCCGATCAACCGTTCCCATAATCACCTTCGCCTTCTGGTTACCTGCATGACGACAGCGCAGTGCAGGCGGTAGCAGGATGCCGACGAGAAAAGAGATAATCCCAAAACTCCACTCCAGTGCAGCGATATCGGGCGCCGACGGATGCGGGTAATCCACGGCGCTTTGTTCTGGCGGCATCTTCGTACAGAAGCCCGCAGACCTGGCGGAGCGAGATACATTGCAGCAGAATGGCTGAGATGTGAGTAAGTCAACCCTTCCTCAGGCCGTTCCAGCTCGATTTCCTTTCCCTTGAAGATGTCTGAAAAAGACGGTCACCTGAAAGGGCACGACAGAAAGCAATGTCCAGCTTTTCGAGGGAGGGTTGAGCGCGTCCCGAAAGCTAGTGTGCGAATGCGGCTGGACGAAGGCTGCAACCAACAGCCTTGAAAGCACGCAGGATCCTCGCTTGTCCTCCAGGATCTGGGTTGCGTACCAGCGGTCAGGACTGGGGATCATGATATGAGGCGTACGTACGAGGTTCCCATCCTACAGTCCTTAGAGAAGTCGCTCTAGCCGCCGGGGATCGTCTCCTGTTCGTGTGCTTGCCAAGGTTTGTTTATGGCCGTTGTGCATGTGGTTGCGATTCCAGACGTAGAGCATCGGAGAGGGATGTCAATGCTATGATATCACCAGATGTTATGACATGTTGCCAGGACTAGTTGAGAGACATGCGGGAAGGGCACTCGGGCTCGGGATTGAGCACCAAGCAGTGGGCGTCAACCAGCTACCGATTTTTGTGAAGGGTTTTGCAATAATTACCCACGGCGATGGAGAGGACGACGACGGGTTGCAAGACATAAATGCCAGAACGGGAGGTTTGGTTGAGGTAAGCTATGTCTTTCTCCATATTAATGCGTCCCTGGCACCCGGCCACACAGCGGTCATCAATACATACATATGGAGGCCTCGTGGAGAATCACTCGCTATTGAATATATGCCAGACAAGTACTAAGAGCACCGTGTTCTCATCACGTCAGCAGGTATAACAACACGTATAAAGAATGCGTTGTGCAGTTACATAAGGCATCCAAACACCCATCCATCTATGAAGTACGTAGCAAGCGACTTTTTATCACCCACATGAACGTGAACATGAACATGAACATGAACATGAAAATGCTCAAAGGGACAACATGGCGCTCCTTCGCCATCGTGTCGACCACGGATCTCAAGTCTCGACGGCCACGCTCCTCAAACTTACCTCCTCGCCATTCTCGCCTTTGAGTCTGTAATTCGTCGCCGTCTTCCAGTCCCTCCACTGCCCCGCATTGACGGGCTCGTACAGCTTGACCTCACCCTCGGTCAACAAGATGGGGTCGATGATCGTCTCTGGGTCCGGGTGGACAAAGAACGGGATGCTGTATCGGGATGGCAAGACTTCACAGTTCTTGAATCGGTTCACCGAGGGACTCACCACCCTGTGCCGCGTCGACTTGACCCTTCCGTTTGTGTACCGCTGCAGTAAGTCGGCAATATTGATCAACACGGCGCCCTGGATCGGCGGCGCCGGCACGAACTGGTTCTCGTGCGACGGGTCTACCTCCAACCCGCCGACGCCGTCCTGGAAGAGCAGCGTGCACAACCCAAAGTCTGTGTGGGCGTTGATCCTCGCGTGGCCCTGCTGCTCGATCACGCTGCGCTCAATGGGCGGGTAGTGAATCAGGCGCAGCTGCGGATCGGCTCGTTTCGTGATTCCTTGGAAGAAGTCGTCTTCGAGGCCCATCACCATGGCCAGGCATTTGAGCACGTTCATCGCGAGCGAGAGACATTGCTTGTAAAAGTCGTCGAGCGTGGCTTTGAAGCCCGGCAACTCGCTGTCTGAAGGGCACAGCTCGTTCTTGAAGCGGCGGTGCTCGTAGCATTCCTTGTGGTCGTTGATGCCCTCGGCTCCATCAGCAGTGTACCCCTGGTTGACGTGTGCCGAGTTGAGTTTGTAAGCGAGCTTCGTGGTTAAAGGAAGGGTGAAGAATTTCTCGGCCTGGAGTAGAATCACAGTCAGAAATAAAGCCAATGACTGAGAGCCAATATCAACTACGATCTGACGCTCAATTTGAACTGGATTGGAAGGGGCCTGTGTGGACGGAATGGCGAAAGAAAGCAGACTTGATAAGGCTGTCGCCAAAAAGGGGTCACCCAGTGTCACAGGACGCGGGCTAGTCCATAGTAGTCCTCCAGGGATACGTAAATGCAGCGGTGGGCGATACCTACCAAAGCAAAGATCTCATCAACCTTCGTCTGGGGGATGCCATGGTCCTTCAAATATATAAACCCAACTTCGGAAAACGCATTGTAGACCCGTCGGGCGACTTCCTTCTGGTCGGCACGGTCCCCCGTCAGGAATTTCTCGAATGAGACAACGGGGATGGGTGTTGACTCTGCCATGGTTTGCTCCTGAACGTGTCGAAAAGAGTTGTGCCCTGGTATACCTTAGGATGGGGAGACAGATAAATATCCTTTGATATCCGGTCAATTGTATCGTTCACTGAAGAAATAGGATTGATATCGCATCCTGATCCCCCCCCCCCCGCACAATGAGACGAATAGGGGGATGCTATACTCTTCTCCAACTGGTAAACTATAGGATAGGCGAGGCACCTTGATAAGGGACCTTGCGGAGGAAGAGGGACGTGGTTCTTACGCTCTTCTCCGCCTGTCTCTCGTCAATACCCAGATACAGGTTCGGGTCTTCGGTTCAGACCTCTCTGTTATAGTCATTGATCGGCGTCCAAGCGTCCAAGCGTCCAAACACACCACAAACGCCTCATATTGGAACAAGCCTAGTCTGCGTCTTCCCATCGACTTATTTTGCCGTCGTTACCACAACTTCCTGATTTTCCACGTTGCTCGTGACTGTCTTCAACAACTCCGGCCCTACCTCAACTTCTCCTTCAGTAACTGCCTTCAGATCAGGGACGTCGGAATGCTTGACCCCGTCAAACACTTTGTCCACTTCTTCGAGCGTAAGGCCTCTTGTCTCGACCCAATACCAGATAACACCGACCAACATCACAATATCCGCACTTGCGTTTATAATGTAGGTCTTCCATCCAATAGCATCCAGGGCAAAGGGAAAGGCCATCGTCACCAGCAGGCCCGATAGCTTTGTGGTCAGAGTATACAATCCCATGCCTACTGACCTTAGAGAGTATGAGAGTACTTCAGGCGGGTAGAGCACTGTGAGCGGAGTAATGCCGTATGCATACGCTGCGTTGTAGAGGAATATCATCGCTATGGTGCCGTAGATTCCTGACTTGTTTGTCGAATCTCCGTATATCGCGGTGAGTCCGGCGAGAATGTAAAAGGTCACAACCTGGCCTGCAAGGCTGATTGCGCAAAGTATTTTTCTGCCCAGAGAATCGGCGAACCAGGCACCTGCCAGTGAGACGACCAATGTCCACGAAGTCAAGATGATGTTGATTTCGAGCTGGGTCGTTGGGTCACTGATTCCAGCCTGTGCCTACGGTCCCTGGGTCAGCATCTGCCATTTCATTGTGCCTATCGAGATGGACATACCAGCATATCGCCGAAGTAGAAGGTGATAATATTGGTCCCAGGCAGCATAACAATAATGGAAAATGTCGCGGTGATGATGATACGTTTCCGGTTTGCTTTAGTGCTGAAAGCTTGACGCCACGACAGTTGTTGGCTCTTCTCCCAGGCAATTGTGTCAGTTATCTCTCGGTACTGCACCAGCACGACTGGAGAATCCTTGTCACCGTTGGCGTTGAGTGCTGCCAGCACCTCCAGGGCCTCGTCATGCCGATCACGGTCAATGAGAAATCGAGGCGATTCTGGGAGAAAGAGGAGGACCAGCATGCAAAGGATGCTAGGGATTATTTGGACCAAGCTGGGCGTTCTCCAAGCCCACGTCGATGAATAGTGTTGCGTCTGCAAAATAAACCATGATTGAGCACTACCCGGGTAGCGACATTCAAAAAGCTTACCGAGTAACAAACGCCTGAAGCAACAAGGGTGCCGACACCCCAGCAGGCATAGTACAGACCCAATGCCACGGCGCGGTGCTTTGGGGGAGCAGTCTCCGCCACATATGTAGGACACGCTGTTTGAGCAAAGCCCAATCCGAAGCCTCGACGCAGGTTAGCATTGCTCACCATGTTCTTCAGCTCGATGACGACTTACCGACAATGAACCGCCCAGCAATAAACATGCCAATGTTCTGAGCGGCCGATTGAATGATAGCACCGATCAGGGTGAGAACGCAAGAAAGCATGATGCTTTTCCATCTCCCGATCCAGGCGACGACAAACCCAGCAATGAGGGCGGAGCACGATCCTCCAACATAGGAAATTGCGGTATTCAACGATTTAGTGGCCGTCGTCAGAGTGAAGTAGTTCTGGTATGTTGGCATCACGTTGAGGCTGCCCATTATCGAGCTGTCGTATCCCAAGAGCACCGAGTCGACCACCGAGACGGAGACGACGGCGACAAGAAGTGCCATCTGTGAAGCCGGGACTAGGCGAGATAGGCGTCCCTTTGGACGCATCCATTGTCCCATGATACTCCCTTGGTGCAGGTGACACGTGTTGGACGATAAAGTCGAAAGGTTCGAGCTGAGGTTTTCTCGCACGCTCGATTGTTATAGACAGGGCACTTGCCGTCTTCCAGGGCAAGAGTCAAGACAGACTGCACCTGAGGGACCATGGAGCATGGGTTTTATATTGCACACAAGAGACAAGGACTCTCTCTCTCTCTCTCTCTCTCTCTCTCGGTTTGCAACAACCGATATCAATAAGATGGAACAACCTGCATACAACTTACCAAAGGCCTTATCAAGAAAGCGATACTCCAACTCCCCATTCCAATGACAGAGCCGACTCTGATCTCCGCGTTGTCACCCAAGGAGGATATGGAGGCACTGTCTCTCGACCCCGCAGATAGCGAGAAGATCCCTTCCTTTTCCAGGGCCAATACCAGGATTGGATAGAGACTCAGTACGCGGTGTTCCTCCAGGTACTGCCCGCTTCAAGAGAAGTTTTGCTCGAAACTCATTTTCCCACCTTTTAAGGACCGATCAATACTAGTACAGGTCTCCCGCCATAGCTTCTTGATAGGGTCGTCGACGTTCCGATAATAGTCTTGAAGGAATTCTTTCTGAACACCTCGTAAGTGGTCCTCGGACATCATATTGTCCTTGTCCACAAGTTGCGACCCCCTGAGGTTCACAAGTGACGATTTCGGCTAAAGGCAGAAATCAACCGCGTGGCAAACCGTTGGGCCAAATTCTCTACCCACAAATGACAAGATGACTGACACCGACCGTGTGTAATGCTGAAGCTCTTGGCGGTGTAATCAACGAATTCGCAAGGCCAGTTGTTCTGTGAACGCGACGTAAACTTCTGCGCCTAGCGCACACTCGATCAGTAAAATTCCGACATGAAAGAGATGTGGTAGGTGAATATCGGGTGCTTGTCGCTTAAGGCCTCGAGCATTAACCTCCATACACAGCCACTCTCTGTTCCTCCCAACTTCTGGAATTACTCGGAGAATTGTTTGCGTCTGGAGAAACTCTGCCCATTGTGTAGTAATGAGCACATACCCAAGTTCGGCTACCTTCCACATTGAGGTCAGCCGATACCTGTTCCGGATGGAAATCCTTCGGCTTCTGTTGCTGGAGATTTTCTCATACAGGGTATGCTCAAATTCACAAACAAACTCCAGCAAGACGAAGGGAACACAAGAAAAGTGGACCTACAACAGCGAGGGAGTGTCAATGAAGACCAGCCTGAGTTAGGGACACAAAAGGACAAAACTACCTGGCCACCAGTCGCTCATCCTCCCGTGGGAGACACGATTGAACCGGCCAGACCTGTTGGCTCCCAACATGCCCGAGCAGAGCCAGGATCCCAGGTATCCAGAGCTGCACGATACGGCATATCGATTGCTTCAATGGGGAAACGGGTCGATACATGAGCACAACTTCGAACTCTTGGCACAAACACAGTCTGTCAGCCTGCCGCCATTACAGTTGGCAATATTACTTCCTGTTACCTACACTAAGGGCTCTGGTGGGTGGCCCTCCAACTCATGTTCGGTGTGGTGATCACTGTACTGAGCGCCTTGCATCAGGCTTTACAAGACTGTGCTAATCTTCGGGGCATTGAGTACCGTCACTGCGGGTGTGGTCGCTTCCTCTACGTCAACGCGGTCAGCCCGTCTAGAGCAAGTCTAATGCACAACGCCATGGCCCGGATTGTGGACAGGTTAGACGCCGTTGAAGCACAGATCCGGGACCCCATTTCCAATGGCGATGTGACAGCCTGGAAGAGATTCGGCCTGCATCCCAGTGAGCTCGGTACGAAGCTGCACTCAACTACCCAGATTTGTGGGCAAGTGCAAAGTTATACAAGTGGCCCGAATTGTAGCACTCGTCGAGATCTAGACCTGCATCCGCCGTGAGCAAATTGCTACAACCCTGCAACCAGCATATGGTGTGAAAGTAATAGTGGCTACATATGCAAACAGTGCGTGTCGGAATATAGTTTTGCCGAGGATGGGTTGTGAATCCAACCACTCACAGAGCCCAAGGAACCATTGTAGAGGCAGAGGGAATTGCTCTGTTATTTAATTTGACAACTC
Source organism: Cladophialophora psammophila CBS 110553 (assembly GCF_000585535.1). Classification (NCBI taxonomy): domain Eukaryota; kingdom Fungi; phylum Ascomycota; class Eurotiomycetes; order Chaetothyriales; family Herpotrichiellaceae; genus Cladophialophora; species Cladophialophora psammophila. The sequence goes on along the minus strand of NW_006912938.1, from coordinate 621,442 downwards.
CAAGGCATCCAGTGACTGTGGTACGACCAATCCTAATACAAACCTGCGCATTTGAGCAGAGGTAGATGTCCACCACACCTCAAGACGAGGATGAGAGCGAGCCACCCCAGCGGACCTAGACGACGACATCGGTGTTGGAGATACATTGGATCAGCGCGTTATTGCCAGAAACTATCCCTGAAATATTCATAGTATCCTTCTGACTGGTTTCATGCCTTCTTTCCCACTACCGGACAAACCGCACCCTTGGCGGCTGTCTCGAGGTTGGGGTGCTCGTGCACCTTGTCCCTGTGATGCTCAAACTTGGCGTTCGTGACGGGACAGACATCGCCCTCCTTCGCGTCCTTGGTCGAGGGGTGGTTCGGAGGCAACACAGTCGAGACGGTACCGACCACAGGGCAGATGCCCTCGTCCATGGCCTGCTGCTCAGGGCGGCTGACGATCTTGGTGAGGGCGGGGCAGTTATCGGCGTTGGCGAGGTCTTGGGCGGCGGCCGAGTCGAAGATACCCGGGTGCTTGTGGAGGTTGTGGTGGTGATCCGTGGTGGCCTTTGTGACAGGGCAGACCTGACCAGGCTTGTCCATGTCGAAATCGGGGTGCTGGGGAGGCAGGACGGTGTTGGTGGTGCCAACCACGGGACAGACGGCAGCAGCCATGACGCAGGTGTGAAGATGTAGCAACTGCAAAGCCGACTTGGAGAGGATGGCAAGGATAGATGGGGTGAGGGCGCTTGATATGTAAGAAACAAGGAGGAAGGGCGGTTCCCAAGGCTGCGCAATGCGGTGCTGAGACGGGTTGTTTGGGTGACAAAGAGGCAGAACAACGGAGACGCAGGGCACCGAACAGGCCAAGAATGAAGAATGCCCTTTGGTCAGCAGCCTTGTCCCATGACGTAGTACCTGGTACGTACAGGGTCGTGGCCATTACCCCGCAATCCTAATCGGGTATACAAGGCAGCCAATCACAGGCCGTCGGTTGATAATCTCTCGGTTACTGTAGCATCGGGGGAAGCATTTCCTTGTGCAAGATTGTTACGAGGTACCCAGTACACAGCTACACAGCCACCAAACAAGCTGCCAGCCTCGCCGGTCGGGATTTGTGTTTATTTGTGTGTCCTGTGCGCCGTGCGGCAGTGAGAATGACAAGGCTGCAGAAATCAAGGAAATCAGACCCAATAGGCTCTCGTCAAAATGTGCCCGTAAGGCGCGAGGCCAAGTTCCGAGGAGGAAGTCCATGGTCCTCATTTCCCACTCTTCCGCGCCGTCTCGATGGCCTTGACCGCCAACGCCGTCGCCACGCCTCGACTGCCAATCTTCAAACTGATTTTACCCGTTTGACAGAGCCAGCCGACCGGCCACCCGCCATCTACCTCCTGCAACGCCTCCAGCTTCCGCAGGTCAACTTCATTCTTGAGGCCCATATCAAGACAAGCAATCACTCGCATGGCCAGCTCCACCGAATCTCCTGGTGACCCGATTCGTTCTTGCAGTCGCTCGCGCAGGAGGGCCCAAGTGCTGCGATATATGTCGCTCTCGGGATTGGCGACCAGGAGGCGACTGAAAAGGTACAAGAAGACGTCTCCGCTGGGGTAGTAGTACGTTCCATCGAGATACGCTCGGTAGAAGAGGACATCTGAAACCCAGGCTTTTGTGGGCTGTAGCGCGGGCAAGTCATCCCGACCATATTTGTGAAAGAAGCGAAGAGCGTTGACGCAAACGGCGGGATCGATACGAGGCCGCTTGTTGTCAAAATATGTCTGTGAAGCGTCGGTATCTCCCCTCTCGGAAGGCTGGCATAGGGAGAATACTCACTAGAATAATGCCATCTCTGTTCGTGTACAGGAGGACTTCGTCGAGAATAGAATGTGCTTTCCCGAGGTCGTGGGGCAGCAGGATCATCGCCAGCGAAGTTGTGTCGATGTCATCAGGGTGCTTTTCCACCGTATCGATGGGTTTTTCTGTCGCATTGGTCAGTCCACTCAAAGCTAATCAAAGGGCCCAGGTCTCGAGAATTTCTCACCGATATAGTAATTCCATGTGCGCTCATAGAACGTCATCGAGACAAGATCTCTTGACGTTCGCATTGTTAGCATGTCCTTCAACAGCCTTCCGGGCCGGGCGCATCAAGACTCACAAATCACCAGCAGCTTCATACAAGAAGAGCTGGGCAAAATTGTCTCTCACTTCTCGTCCTTCTGGAGTAACGCACCACATGGTCTTAGCGTTCTTGTGCAGCCACTCTCGTCCCCGGTCGACGCCATCATCGAAGACGTGGTGGATGAATTGCCTCAACCCGGAAGCATCCTTGTATCTGAGGCACCTGATGCCAAGCGACCTGGCCGCGAGGATGTTTTCCGCGTTATCGTCCACAAATACCACATCCTTCGGCTTCACATTGATCTTGTTAAGAACATGCCGGAAGAATCCAAGCTCAGGCTTACACATGCCCACTTGAGCAGAGATAAAGAAGCCATCGAACAAACTCCAGTCGTACCGTGCATCCCCTTCCAAGGCCTTCCATTCAGGCAAGGGAATGTTTGACATGAGATAGATTTTCAATGTGCCCCGATAAGTCTCTTTCAATCCTCGGATCATACCAAAGACCTCTTCATCAGGACTGAGAGATTGCGCGGCCTGCTTAAATGCTTCGGCCACATCAGATAACAAGAGGCCATACTGTGTCGCAAGACGGCTGTAGCATTCTTCTTGAGTGATCACACCTGAGTCGTATTCATGCCAGAAGCGAGTCTTGAGGAGTCGATGCAGCATTGCCGGCGATACTGGCAGAGCTTCTGGTGCGGTCCAGTTACACAAGACATCACCGAGGTCTACTATGAGCGCCGACACGTTTGGTGTCGGGCTTTCAGGAATGGCCTCGGTGGCAGGAGCAGTATCAGACTGGTCCTCGAACTTTCCAAGTCCGATGTCGTCGGTGACAGGCGCGGCACCACCAGCCTTCTCGTCTAGATAGCAGGCTGAATCTTGCCGCGTCAGCCGGGGTTTCGCTAAAGGATCAGGATCGATCGTTTCCGATACTAATGGCGACTCAACGGCGGGAAGTGGCTCTGCATCCAGCGGGCTAAGGTCATTTTCCTCCCCGCTGCTTTGTCCTGAGGAAATATCCGTCACCGCCACTTGAGCTTGGACCTTCAAATCTTGGGAACTTAATTTGAGATCGAGCGCCTCGTCATGCTGGGGTAGGTCGGAGAATGTATTCCCCGAGATCCTAGTGTCAATCGGGAGGAAGTTATTGGGTTCCGGAAGGGCCGATTCCGTAGCAGCCATGGTGAATCTGCAACAAAATGAAAATTTGAAACGAGGAAGAAGCAGAACACGGATCAACAGGTGGAGGAGTACCGCTGCTTTTCAGCAACGCAGACATGGGGACGGCCGACTCCCATGTCCTCGACACAGATTGAACAGACAATCTCGGCCACAGTTAAGCCCTGTTATCGTTGGGATGGGTAGATGCATTCTTTGGTCATTCTCGCACCCCAACCGCAAGACTGGTACCCATGTATCAGCATGATAGAAGGCGGACCACATCAAGGAAATCCACTTGCATGAGCCCCTGCCGCTGGAATTGCCGGCGTGAGGATCGGTGCAGGCGGATCCTTGGTCTCGACAGTAGTTTAGCTGTGCTGGCTCAAGGTCATAGGATTGGACCAAAAGCTAGAGCCACAAAACAGGGACCGCGATCCACGCAAGGAGAAGGCCGCGTGTGGTGGAAGAAGGGAGGCGACAGAGGCGAGGGCGTTGAATGCGAGGGAATCCTGCGGTACCACCGAATCTTCTTGATAAAGCTCCGTCGTGTGCCCCTAGGGATGCAGGTCAGTGGGATCTCGTGTCAACAATGATAGAGAGGGGAGGCAAGTGATAGGATGGTTTCCTCAACACCTGCATGTGAACGGCCAACTGAATGGTCCAGTTGGAGAAACACTTTTTGAGTGCATTTCCATTCATGCATTTTGACAACACAGACATTAGGACAGGCGCATAGCATGTTGATCTTCAAGATGCGGGGATATATATGCAGGCAGACCGGCGGTGCGTGGTGAGGTGGCAGCAGGATGGAAACATGTGCTGGACATTGACTGGATCTTTGCACCTCGTCCCCATCAGTAACTAACCGTTTCCGGCTCTCGAGAGTCTCTTATGCACACGCGCTAGGTGATCCTTCGCTACCCGAGTCCTGGCCTTCCGGTAACTGTCGCGTCATCGAGCTACTTCGCGTGGATATTGGCCATGATTCGTCTCCGGCGGTCCGAGAGATGAGAAGAAGGTGGCTTGACGGACGTTTATTCTCACTCTGGCAAAGTCTCCCGCGGAAGATTCAGGGCTGGTCGCTTGAGACGGGCACTTGCCCTTGTCAACCCCTCGGTAGTTGGGCACCCCCTGAGGTTAAGCAAGGTGAAGGTGTAGAGCATTGTGCGGGTGGTGGCTTCGCCAAAGCGTCGCGGACAGCCTGAAGGGAAAGATGAAAAGGAAGAAAAGCGTCTGATCGATGAATTAATTAAATGAAACGGGAACACGCATTTTCAATCTCAAAACAGCGAGCTGCATTAGCCCAATTCGGCAGCCAACCGTACATGGAACGATATGTATTACAAGCCCAAGTCCCCGATATGTATCCTGTAGCCATCCTCCTCGCCTCTCCCGCTTCCTCAGCAATTATCAGCTACAATGCAGCTTGAACCACCTTGGCCACTCGCTCCGGTACTTCGGTCAGCTTGAACCCCTCTGAGCTGTGCGTGGGGAGTCTCCCACCCCGAATATTAACCTGCATAGCCTGGGCGAGCAGTTTGGGCTCAGCCAGACCGCTGTCTCTTTCTGACCTCCACGTCACAAAGTCTTCCATCTGTGTGCCCAGCTTGGCATGCTTGTTCTCCCTAGCCTGAGCTTCAACCGTCGTGAACGGCACGGCCTTGCTCCCATCCACATGCTGCCCAATGGGCACATCTCGACTGTCTGGTGGATAGTCATGCCCAGTGTACAGCTTGAAGTGCCCTGGAAGGCACAAGAGCTTTTGCATCGAAGTATAAAGGTCGGTAGCGGACCCTCCAGGAAAGTCGCAGCGTGCCGAGCCGACGTCCGGGTTGAAGATTGAATCCCCAGTGAAGACGTTGGAACCGATGATGTAGCCAAGGTGGTCAGGCGTATGGCCTGGAAGGTGGACAGCACGTGCCTCGATGGATCCAATGGCAAAGGTCTCGTTATCAGAGAAAGTATGGTCGAATGCGTCGACTAGGTCCGATTGAGGCACGCCGTATATTTTGGACATGGTTTCCTGAACCTGCCGAATGCGTTGACCAATGCACACTTCGGGACGGGGCGCGTTTTGCTGTCGCCCGGCAAGGACGTTCTGAAGGTATCGGGACGCGGTGAGATGGTCGGCATGGGCATGAGTCTCGAGTATTTTGGAAATAGTGTATCCCTGATCTGCCACCAAGTCGAGAATCTGGTCGGCCGAGTGTGTGGACACCTTGCCCGTCTCTTTGTCATAGTCAAGAACAGAATCGATGATTACGGCATCCTTTGTCTTTTCATCCGCGACAACATACTGCCACGTGCCTGTCACAGGTTCAAATAGTGTGTGAATCTTTGGCTCCATTGCGACCCTGCTGTCCTAAGAGTCTTTGAGGTAGATTGAGTGCGGGCCGAGTGCGGGCGGGTGTCTGTAGCAATCGAGAATCGTATCGTGGGCCCCAGAGTCGACCCGTTGGAGATCCAAGGACATATATACCCGGATCCGCGAGGGAGGCTCGTAAACACCGAATCATGGTTCCCAGCGATCATCAAAAGACGACGGGCATAACAAGGGTGCGTGATCATTATTACACACCTAACCTGACCTCCCCGGAGACACAAGGCTGAGTTCGGGCTCTACAGCCTGGTCCCCGAGGCTGACACCAACCGTCAGGGGAGGCTAGAACACGAAACGACCAGTTGTCGGGCTCCCCTCTCGTCAGCTTGGCGGTAGACAAAGGAAAGCGAAAATAATCAACTGCGTCTACAAGACTTGCCGGAGACAATTTCCAGTTCAATTCCATCATTGCAAGCTTTGCCTCTGGGTCTAGGGCTGGTCTTTGATCGTTTTGCCCTTCCCTTCTTCTGGCAAGAGCCCACATGGGTGACGTTGTCCCTTTCATGCCGGCTCGTATTTCCCAGGTGGAGTATCACGTACCGTATAAGATGACTCGGGGAATGCGTGGTGTGTGGCTCCAAAGTGTAAGTTTGCGGATCTGGTGCAAAACTTGGAAGACTGCCACACGACCTAAGTACGAGACAAGTGATGTTGGTCAAATCACGTTCGCACAAGCAACCTCCCGCCCGAGAACCTTACCTAGGTACTGTTAGCTTCTCACCGAGCCACTTACTGCAAGAACCATCGAGATACAGTGAAATTTAAGCGAGGAGCCATCACAACACAAACAGGAAAAGAGGAAAATATACAGCAGAAGCACACGTTTATCTTTTCATGGGATGATGCAAGCATAGAACGTCGATTCGTCGGATCAACTGTCGAGCCTCTCTCCCACCCCCGAACTTCGTTCCTACTGGTGGTCGATATACAGGGAGGAGAAAGGAGGGGTTTCTTCTAGTAATGCCGAGCTCCTCAACCCGTTCCATGGACATCATTGCCAAGTTTGCCCCCTTCTCGTGTTTCCACTGCTTTTCTGGTCCCCGAGGTCGCACTCTTCTGCTCTCTTGCTTGCCCCTCTTGGGCCACAAGATTGCCACTGCGCTCCCCTCTGCTCTCTGCCCTCTTGCCATCCATTTGCCCTCATCTTCACTATCCCTGGCCATGCATTCCCCTTCTTTGCAGCCATCAATGCCCACCCTTTCCGCGAGTTTGACGTAGGTCCGAGCCATCTCACAGCCGAGGGCTGATTGGATTGACTCTCGCATCGGACGTTTTGTTGCAATTCGCTGCTGGTTAGTAGTAGATTCGCCTTGGTCTGATTCGGTGGACTCTAGGCCGACGTGGTGTTCTTGTCCTTTGATTTTGTATTGGCACGGAAGAAGGAAGCTCTCCCCTCCCACAACATATACACTCACCAACTCTCTCAATGAACCGTCACCTTGAAAGCTCCAAGCTCTCAAGCTCTCATTTACTTCCGTCTCTTCTCTACAACAATAGTCTTCCTCCTGTCGTCGCCGCCACTGCTCTTCCCCTTTGTCGTCGTCGTCGTCGTCGTCGTCGGAGCCGGCGCTCTCTTCTCCGCCTCCCTGTGCATCCGTGCACGACGCTCCCTCTCATCCTCACTTGATTCTTCGGAGCTGTCGTTCGATTCGCACTCGGAGGAACTCGAGCTCCATGCACCACAGCGCTTACCGCCGCAGTCGAGTTTGACCCGTTGGCCAGACCGAGTGACCCCATACCGCTCGCAGCGGCAGCTGTGGTCGCTCACACTCGACATGGAGGAGGGCGAGGATCGTGAGAACACAGTTCCAGAAGAGGAGCTGTCGTCTGACAATTCGGACGGCGAGGCAGAGGAGTCGGCTATGCGATAGCCTGCGAACCGTTCCTCAAGGTCGTCCACGGGAGAAACCTCGTAGTCGGCCTCGCGCAACTGCCGGGACGCGTACGGCTTGCTGGGTTTTGGATGTTGGATCTTTCCAGGGCTGAGCGCACGACCTTGTGGTATCTCCCTGCTGTGGCGCGATGAGGGAACTTCAGTGTTGACACTAGGCCGGGATGGTTTGGAGCTAGATTTGTCGCCTCCCGGAACGTCGATGATGTTGAGCTTGCGGCCTGTAGTCTTCTCCGTCACGAATTCTTTGGCCGGGTCGTGAGAAACATGATAGCCGTCGACAATGTAGTAGTACCAGTAGCGGGAGCCCAGTTTGAGGGCATTCGACCCTTGGAAACGGAACGTGCCTTTCCAGGAACCGGGCTTGGCCGCAGGATCCTTGACTAGGGACAAGGGGAGCTGGGATTTGTAGTTGTCCCATGAGCCGAGCAAGTGCACAGTGCGGACATTGGGAGAGGTACGGAGGGTGAAAGAGAGTTGGACCGCTGGTGACGACATTTTGGTGCCTTGTGATTTTTTTTCTTTTGTAGTTAGGTTGGATTCGGGATGAATTAGTCGGTGTCTGGCTATCGAGTCAGCTTGATGAGATGGAAATGGTTATAACCCATGAGAAAAGGGGAATGATACATTTACTCAAGAAAAACGATGTCGTCGAGACTTTTGGTTCGTGACAATGCGTTAGATGTGTCGTTAGTTTTGCTGTAGAGCTGTGGTGGGGTGGCCTAAGAAGAGTCGTCCGAATTAAAAATGCTAATGATGCTCTGTTGGATGGTGAAAATGCTGAACAGAAATATGGCCGATTATTGGCAGATCAAGTACACTGAAGTGCCTAGATCAACGTCCACGTGTGTGATGATGATTGCCGTCTAGAAGTGTTTGTCTAAATTGGGCAGAGCTTCCTCGACAGATGGGTCAAGGTTGATGTTTGCTTGATATCTAGGAAGGTTTCAGAAAGGTGCGTTGTGGATCAGTGTCAACTAGATTGACCGGCAATCGTGACGACACAATGTAGAGCGTTGATCGAGGTTGTAGTGATGCTTGATGCTGAAGCAAAGAAGGCGCCGAGAAGTCTCCAGCCGTGGTGAGGACGGGCACCAGCTGGAATTGTTGTCGAAAGACTTTGACTAGCCTTGAAGAGAGGTAGGAGACGAGTCTTCGAATTGCTGCTGGGTCTGAATCGACCGAAAGTATGGACACAATGGGAAACGCGACAGTATCGACAACAACAATATGGATGCTTGACAAAGATTAAGTTGTTGGAGTGGCACAGCAAGTCAGGCCGGCGGTATGGAGTCGGAAGCTATTAGGTATTTTGGTCGGAAAGAACGATCGTTGACCGGCAACGATGATGGTTTCCTTTCAAAGCGATTGATGAAAGTGGTCTTTTTTTTTTTTTTTTTCTTCTCCCTTTATCCGTGAAAGGAACCTGGAAGCTTCTGCAAAGATCGGTGGTATACCTTTGAAAATGCAGCAAGAATGAGCACAGCTCGTAAATGCCACGAGGTTTCCCAAGGAAGAGTTGCGTTGATATTGTAGATTAACAATTGACTTGGTAGTATGTAGACTTTTGGACGTTGTCGATCAAGTCAATAGTGTACCAGACACTATGTCTTTGCAGAAGGATGAATTAGGAGTTTGGCTTAACAAAAAAAGAACAGAATTCAAGAATAGCTCTCAAACCGCACGACCAGAGTTGACAAGACTTGCTTGCTTGAAGAGAAAGAAAGGGAAAGCAAGTTGCAACGACGGGTAGGGGATGGCAATATTTAGACAAGCAGCATCATAGTCAACGGCACCACAGGTCATGGCCAGGTGGAGAGAGGCCCATCCCGAGGCTGCAGGCAATAGTGTGAATCGGGACAGTAGGGTGAGGAGGGCATTCCTCGGGTTGGCCACATTGGAAGAGATGGATGCCAAAGGACCCAAGCAGGAAGCCAGTGAGAAGGAAGAGATGGAGGGAGATGGAGGGAGATGGAGAGCGATGGTTGGGAGAAGGGCATGAGAGGGCCATAGAGGACCATAGAGAGCCAAAGAGAGCAAGAGAGAGGAACAAGCCGGGCGCTTCGAAGACGAGATGTTGTTGGATAGGACTGGTAGGATTGAGACGAGTGGGAAGTGCATGGGAAGTGCATGGGGAGTGTGGGCGGTTAAGCAGGTGAAAGAAGTGGAGGAGGTGGAAGTATGGCCAATCAGCACCCGCACAGCTGGTGTGACTGGCAGCATCTGCGACCAATCAACCTTGTTATCAACCCTGGCGACCGCCTAAGAATAGAGCAATAGACCCACAATCCAAGCGCTACACATGGTGACAGGCAGAGCAGCCTCATGCAGTAGTCAAACCAGCACCCTCAAACAATGATAATTAAGAAAGAGGCATTGATCATCGCTCCCTCTTCGGGTCAACCCGTCGCATGCATGCCGTGCATGAAACTATTGAGGTGACAAGGCGCGTAGATGACGAGATTACGAGAGAGAAAACATCTCAGGTGGTGATGGATGCATGGTGGATAGATCATGGCCGGTGACATTCGCCTGCAACCAATATCTGCAAATCCAGAATTCTGTCCGACGAGGACTCCGTACATGTAATGCAGAAAGACCTGTTCTCCAAACTCATTGGATCCATGCCCACCACAAACTGTACATAACCGCCAGAGACCTTGATTGTATAACCCCATCCGTCAAGATACCCACGACCGCGACCTCCAAGAAACGAATCATTGCTTCCCTGTCCTCATCAATCCATGCAACGACCCGTCTAGAACCATTCCTTCGCCAACCATCGATTGAAAAACTCCAGGCTGGCTTCTGGCTGATCCAGGGGAACCATATGACCGCCCGCATGAATTCTCATAAAGGTAAAGTTGCCATGCGACTTGACTTCTCCAATCTTGCGCCCGTCCTTGCTTGCATCCAAGCGAAGATCCTCCATCTCGGCCGCAGCAAACTTCTCGTGGTCGGGATACTCAAGCGCCTCAGCCCAGGCCTTGTTGCCGAGCCAGTTGCAAATGAAGTCGGCATCGCCCGCATAGATCAGCACTGGCATTTTCTCAATGATGCCTGGCACCAGTCGGTGGAAAGGTTGCATCCAGTCGCCCTGAAACAAGAAGTTGCGGTTGATGTCGAAGTTGCAGGAATCGTAGCCATCAACCTCCACACCAAGAGCCTTCATCACCGACTTGTCATTGAGCCATTTGCTAATCCAGCCAAGTTCGGGGTAGCATAGGTTGCTGCTGTCCTTGCACTTGCCACGCACATCGTAAACATTTTGCCCCGTGCGTTGATATGGTGCAAGCAACGCGTTGTTGCAGTAGATGCTCGCCGGGACACATGACCACACACTCTCGCTATCATAGCAGTTCTGGATCAGCGATTGGCAGCGAGGAAGGGCGTTGTCCATCGCCTGGCAGGACTGGGGGTCAAGGACAGCGGGCCACCCGCCGTCACCGCAGGCCATGGGTCGATAGTATTCGTACTGGGTGAATCCATCTGTCAGACCGTTGCCAATCAGGACCGAGGTAAGCTTGATATTGGTTTTCTTGTGTGACAGGATTTCTGATGCGAAGACAGGAATGTAGTGTCCGGCATACGATTCCCCAGCAATGTGGAATTCCTGCTTGGCATACTCGGGGAATTGCTCGAAGAAGAGAGTCAGCAGCGCATACACATCCTTGCCAGCAGCCACGGTGTTTGACACAGAGGAGCTGGAGTAGGAATAGCCAACATTGACAGGCTGGTCCAAGAAGATGACGCTGGCGTTGTCATTCCAGGAGTACGGGTTCGGAACCAATTGAAGCTTCTCGTTGATGCGCGAGGGTCCAAGTTCGAGGAAGAGACCGGTCAAAGAAGAGCAGCCCGGGCCGCCGTTGAGCCACAAGACGACAGGGTCATTCTCCGGGTCATTTCTCGACTCGAAGAACCAGTAAAACAGGTGCTTGTCGTTTTCATTGTCATCCAAATATCCCGAATACTGTTTGACGTGGGGATCGACGCCCAATGCACTGGGGTCGACCTTCTTGACTCGCAGGTCGTATGTATCAAGCTTGCCATCGAGACGACGCTCTTGCTCGCCATCGGCATTTTTGACCCAAACGCTTTGGACATCAGCCCCACGAACTATATGGTCCCATTCATGATCCGGTCGGCGGGTGTGCTTCTTAGGCATGGAGAAGAAGCTAGCGCGGCTCATATCCTCGGGGTAGAGGGCAGCGACCTCGTCCCAGATATCTGCGGCTTCGTTGGTAAGACCTCGAAGGGCATCCTTGAGATGGTTGAGTTGGTTACCAAGGACGTTTTTGGCTTCGGTTGGGAAGGATTTGGGAAACTGGAGTGGCTGCTGCTGAGGAGCGATACCAGCGGAGGCCACTCCAGCCAGCAAGAGGCCAGGAAGGGATTTCATAGCGGAGCGCGGGTTCGTCGACTCAGCCAGCTAAGGCCGCAGCGAGGATCGATATCGTTGTCAAACTGGGAGTGGTCCCAGTAAAGATAAGCAAATCAGTGAGCTTCCAACGCACACCAGGCCGAGAAGATAGGAACTACAGAAGAGACGAGATAGAGTAGTGGGCAACACAGGATCGAAGAATATGAGATAAGAAAGACGACCTTGAAGATGGATATTAGTCGGAGACGGGACCTGCGACTCGTAATGAAGCAGCCTGTTTCCGTTGCTGGACAACCAGGTCCATCACCAGGCCAGTTTCATCCAATCCAGTGACGACAACATTCCGGTGCGCCAGATATCTAGCAGCACGTGACCGTCATCCGTCAGCCAAGGCCCCACCGACTCCCAACAAGTGGCTGATTAAGTAGTCTCTTGGCGCGGCGCACTGTCGGTTTTGATTGAATTTTTGGCACCCTCAGAGAATGGTCTGTTTGTCGCAACCGTCAACATCAACGAAAACTGTCAAAGAGCGACTCGCCCATCATGTGTAAGTCCCATATTGGTGCTGGAGTGTCCTGTTCTCGCCATATCTATAACCTACCTGCGTCTTGCGCAAAGATTCTCCCGTCTGCGACAACATGGAATTTATATTTGCTAACCTTCTGAGGCAGCTCTCGTCAGTGGGGAGAAGTCGAACTGTAGGTTTATTTCAATTTCTGCTCTAGGCGATGGGTTCTAACAGTGTCGGACAGTTCAGTTCATCCTCCGTCTTCTCAACACCAACGTCGATGGCAAGCAGAAAATCATGTACGCCTTGACCCGAATCAAGGGTGTCGGTCGTCGCTACTCCAACCTCGTCTGCAAGAAGGCCGATGTCGACTTGAGCAAGCGGTACGAATATAATGTGGAAATGTGGAGTTTCAAAGAGTAGGAACTAATTTTCATACGACAGTGCTGGTGAAATCACCTCCGAAGAACTCGAACGAATCGTAACCATCATTCAAAACCCCACGCAATACAAGATCCCATCGTGGTTCCTGAACAGACAACGCGACATTGTTGACGGCAAAGACTCGCAGGTGTTGGCAAACAGCATGGAAAGCAAGCTGCGTGAGGATTTGGAACGTCTGAAGAAGATCCGGGCACATCGTGGTCTGCGTCACTACTGGGGCTTACGAGTCAGGGGCCAGCACTCCAAGACCACTGGTAGAAGAGGACGTACTGTCGGTGTCAGCAAGAAGAAGGGTTAAGCGATCTGCTGTCATTGTGGCGAGACGTTTGTGTGTGGCGGTTGTGGTGATGGAATGACGCTTGAATCGAATCCGCAAGAGCAGCAGAGATTTCTGCGCCGAGCGCGAGAAAAGGTACAATCGGCATGGCTGGGATTGACACGCGGTGCAACAATGGTACAATGGGCCATGGAAAGTCTACGGATAGTGGACTTTGGCGAGCAATCAAATGGCATAACGTGAAAATTTTCACCCTGTTTCCTTCACCGTTCGATCGTGGGTGGCTTTCTCTATGGCTGTCCTCCATGCAGTGTGATGAAAGTGGTGATCATCCCGACGTGGGACGAGTGGGCAGAAGATGAAGAGTTCTACATTACCGACGCCCAATGCACTGAAATTTCTAGATCCGTCTATTCTCTCAGGCTTCGGATTGATCGACCCATTGAGGGTCGAGGGGTGACTTTGCGATTTTGTGTTCGATTCTTGTCCTTACCGTATTGCTGGACTCTCGAATCTGGACAACCTCTCCGCAAGCCTGAGCATTTACTTGAGGCTGTGGTATAGACGAAGGATTGTGTCCTGTCTTTACCTCACGGCAGCCACATGAATGGATGTCCAAAGAAGCCCCCCTCCCCTGATGTCCATGGCGCGTTGGGAGGATACTGCAAACCCAGCCATAGCCATCTTTGATCGAACCAAGACCCCGTCACCGGCCCTAACAAAACGGTATACACTTCATCCGGGAGTCTCGTGTTCAACGATGCAACCTGCCGATCCGACCAGCGACTCTGCTGCAGTCGGGTCCAGAATCCGAGCCTTGGTATTGGTACTCTTTGCCCTTGTTCCACGGTGCTCTGCTGGTTCCGTGTAACTCGTGCCGCTATTTCTGGCACCTTCACAAAAATTTCCGAGCAGCTGGCACTCTTCTGGCGCTCTCCAACCCCATGTCTCCAGGAGAACCAGATAAGCGGTGGGCTGGATGTTGCATCACAGGTAAACAGAAGGCAACGGGTACTCCTCTGATCCCCTTGTAGAGCACGTACCGCCCCAACATCCATATTGAAGAACCGGCTGACCGTTTTCTGGAATGTCTCAGTTGTACCTCCGCTTGGTAGCGTTCTGGAAGGAGTCCGTTTCCATACAGCAACTTCAAGTTGGGCGGTGGGCGGTGTTCAACACCAATGCTCGTCTTTGAAAACGGGGTGGGTGGCACTTCGGATGCCTGTCCATCAACAAGAGCTGAGCTATTGCGTGCATGCATGCATGCCAACCGATGGTGTTTGTGTCCAAATACAGCTTCTGCTGCATTCACAGGACAAGGACACGGAAAAGGACAAAGCTGGCGAGAACAGCTGCTGCTTGATTTCATAGTTCTGGTGAGGAAGGAGCAGCTATAAAGACCTCAGATCGGACTTCCTCTGGCTTCACTTTTCTCTTCCTCAACCTCAACTCACCTCAACTCACCTCAAACTCAACCCCAACACTCAGCACCGTGCTCTTGCTCAAGATCCTGCGCAACAACACGATCACACTTGCCTTGTAACTCGTACCCTCTCTCACAACCCCTCTTGCTCCACATCATCGTCGCAGTCATGGCTTCCATCTTCACTTTCCTCGCCTTCATTGCCCTTCTCTCTTCCGCTGCTTCAGCCTTTTCTGGCAACTTTGAGCTCACAAATATCGTTGTCTCGTCACCCTTTCAAGCTGATCCAACCTCGACTCAGAGCTCCTATGTTCAATGTGAGTTGAGCCTCTGCAACGTCTTGCAGACCACATGATCCGCCTGTTGTCCCCATCTAATGAACGACAGTCGACTTCTGCGACCAAGATACTCCAGAAATTGGTACCGCTCACTGCTGTGTTGACTGGGCCGTGGGTCTGAGTCCGCCCACCTCTGCAAGTAACACCTGCGACAACAGCACCTTCGATGTCCTGGTTACCTCATGGCATGGAGTCGGAAACCTGTCGTTGCGGTTGGCTCACCAGTACATTGACAACAGGTATGTGCAAGCGACGTTGTCTTCGGTATTTCATCTGCGAGTCACAGTGCTGATATAGACACAGTGTTGGTCAAGCTCCGTACAACGTCCTCACCAAGTTCTCTGACTTCAATCTGACGTATCCTGCTACCGAGCACTACCAATGCGATACGGGAAATGCAGAGTGTGTGACCGGTGCCGGAGAAGTGATCATTGCCAATGTCACCACCGCCATTGCATGAGTACACCAATCACGACCAAGCACCCCAACGACAGCGAACGAAGGCTCCAAGAGGACCGGCTGGAGAACACAATGACAAGGTCAATGACCATGAACATGAAGTCCAAAAGGCCAACGAAAATAATGCTTAATCAGACAAAGAAGGACCAATGAAAATAAAGGGGGTTTCGTAGAGCTGTGATGATCGCTGGTTGTCGTCTTACACCAACATGTACCGAGTAATGCAGAGCAACTAAGATAGAAAGGATCAAAGTACTCATCCCTGCCGAAGTGTGATTTCATCTGGAAGCATGTGCGTCTACCGGTGCTGCCCCAGGCCCTCAAGCAAGATGCTCCGCCATATGTGAAGGTCACCAGGCGCCCTTCTCCAAACAGACCCTACATCTGAACCCTTTCCAAATCTTTCGGGTGGCTTTTGGGTGGGATCATCTTACCTAGCGAGGCTAGGCAGGTGTAATTCACCCCTTTTCTTTTCTTTTTTTTTTTTTTTTAAAACGGAGACCCGCCACAGAGCAATCTCTTACACCTGGCAAGGTAGATCCCAGGTACTGTACATGTCAGACTTACCCCACATGCCGATCTCAGGCTCAAGCGGACTAGCATGGACCACTGCAGCGCCATTCCAGCCTCCTCCTCTTTACCAGTTGTCTTCACCTTGCGTATGGCAAAGATGAACGTCGTCAAGTCGGACGGGCAGCCGGGCTGGCAATAGCGCACTGGTCAGAGCCGTGATCCGGTTGTACGAACACGCTACAGTATACATACTATTACACCACCCAGAGCGGAATTTCCGGGGAACCATCACACGGGGGGAGGGGTTTTGTGGAGAAGCACCGGCAGTTCCAGTGCCGATTTAATCCACTAAATGGACGAGTTGCTAATAAGACTAAGACCGCCGGAGTACATACCTACAGTAGGTGGATTGAAGGATCTCGGCCTTGACCAAGAAACATCAACGAGAGCTGGCAAGAGTCGACCCTTGCATTGAGAAGAGAAGCACTGCTGTCGTCCAAGTGCCTTCTGCTGCCTGTTGGCAATTGCCGATCACCATGTCCGCCACCACGACGAGCACAATCACCACCCGGATTCACGGGAGCATTCCACCTTTCCCAGCCGACCTTATTCACGCGCCGATTGCTGAGATCTCCTCCAAACGCCTCCTGGAAAAGGACCCTTCGTCCACAGCGGCGGTTTTGCAAGCATGCCAGACGTACGGATTTTTCTATCTTGACATGACCGACTCCGAACAGGGACGCGAGCTCCTCACCGAAGCGGATCAGCTCCATGACTTGAGCAAGAAGGCGCTAGCTCTTCCCTTTGAAGAAAAAGACCAATACGACTTTCGCAAGACAGGCTCCTTTTTCGGGTACAAACCCGCCGGCACGGTCAAGTTGACCGACAAGTCCCAGCGTCCAGACAGCACCGAGTTCTTCAACATTGGGAAGGACTGTCTCTTTGGCGTCGCGCCGAGCAGGACGTATCCCGAGATCATCCAGGATGCGAGGCCATTGCTTCAGGCATTCTGCAAGGGCGCGCACGAGATGGCCATGACGATCCTCCGCACGCTCGCGCGCGCCTTCGGCGAAGAAGACGAGGAAATCTTCGTCAACCTCAACCGCTTCGAGGAGTCGTCAGGCGACCATATCCGCCTGACGCTCAAGCCTCCTTCGGACGCAACGAAGACGGATGTCCTTGGGCTGCCCTCGCACACCGACTTTGGCAGCGTCACCATCCTCTTCAACTGGCTCGGTGGGCTCCAGATCGAATCGCGCACTCCCGGCCGCGTCGGCGAATGGGAGTACGTCAAGCCAGTACCGGGAAAAGCGATCATCAACCTAGGGGATGGCATGGTGCACTTTTCCAACGGAAGCCTGAAGAGCGCGAAACGCCGCGTGGTGCCGTCGCCCGGACCGCAGGCCGGGATGGAACGGGTGAGCGTCGTGTATTTCGTCCGGCCCACGCACCACAGTTTGATGAAGCCCGTGGGGAGATTCGACACCCAAGACAACGACGACCGCGTCAAGGTCGCGGGCAAGTTTTCAGACGGCATCGACAGCAGCAAAGTGCACACGGCGAGAGAATGGCTCGAGAAGCGCTACGTACAACTGGCGTCCTCAAAAGAGTGATCTTCTTTTGCTTGTTCTTGTTCTTCTTCTTCTCCTTCTTTCTCAGCATCTTCTCCTTTTCTTCTTCCGAATAATCTAATCATTTTCCACAGCCTTCTCACCGCCCATCGTTTGTTTCGGGTTCTGCAATTCGATTTCGAGTTCCTCGTGTATTCAAGCACGCATGCCGTGACGGGTCCGTGACAGTAATCTGAGGAGAGGGGTCGGGAAAGGAACGGGCGGGCAACAGAAGGCCCCCAAAAAAAAGGGTATATTGAACTTTACGATGTACGGAATACCCACCTACCCACCCAATGCTTCATTTAAGCCGTGTGTGCCGTTTTGGAATTAAAAGAGGGACGAGTCGCTACATACCGAAAAGTTATTATGCCAAACACTGATTGGCTGGCTAGATAGGTAACTAGTTAACTATGTCGCTCTGGCCATTGCATCGCCAGAAATACAATCGATCAGAATGGAATATGCAATATCGGACTCTGGAGTATGTATGTGGTTATGGAAGTCCTGCTTTGAGAATCTGCATCACCCATTCGGTCACTCGCCGACTCGTTGACTCTGTGGTATCCGAGAACTCAGGCTCAAACCGCTCAACTTTGGCTCTCGGGCTTTTTTGGCAGACCTTCGTCGCTGGGTTATTATACAACAATCGAGGGGCGAATGAAATAAAGATCCAGTGTTTTCAAGAAGAGGGGGTTGGGGCGAAGATGAGCCGCTTCCCCACCAGATACTAGGTATTATTTGACTTCCTCTCATCTCGCAGTGCCCACATGCAGGCATCACGATCGACCCCGCTCGTGACACAACAAGGAGAACAGCATTGAATAGGATTTTGACACCGCTCGCTCTCTCTTCCCCCTCCCCATTTGACTGTGCAGTCTCCCTTGACAACAACATACTGTGAGACCCACACTCACTGCTGCTGCTGCTGCTGCTGCTGCTCAATCTCCTCAACTCACCTCCTGCCGCAACTATTAACCGCAACAAATCACCAAAATCGAAGGCGACGTGCAATTTGGACATGAAAGGGCCGACGAGGCTATCAAAGCCAGACCTAGGGCTTGAGCTAACAAGAGGCCTAGGCCTGCTTTTCGGCCCTCCCCATCTCAACGTCGGTCTTCGGCCAGAAGTGGCTCAGGTCGCCCACGGGCAGTTTGACGGCGAGCCGCATCTCTGCAGCCATCATGACGAAAGTCATATACCAGCCTAGACAGCCGACGATGAAGAGTAGAGCCCCGCCAGTCTGGTGGTGTTGCGAACGTTAGCATCTTTCCCTCCACTAGAATGCGCATATCCTCGAATGTGCTGTGTCGCATGGTCCGTTGCAAGAAAATCAAGGGAATAAATCATAGACTCACTTTCTGCAAATCACCCGCAGTATCGTAGTCTCCCGTACTAACTTTCCAATACGCACCACTCAACACCCACGCACCCGCAGTCACAAAGAAAAAAATGAGCGCAAATACAAGATTCGTCTTCAGCGTGAAGATGAAAAAGGTAAACAACGCAAAGCCCCATACAATCAGGTACAGGGCGATAACAGCGTTGTACTCCTTCGAAGCCGACCCAATCACCGCGTTGGTTCCGCTGGGAGAGTATGGTTCCGCGAGACCGAGGGTAGGAAGCTGGAGCATGCCAAAGGAGAGCCAGAAGACGGCAAAGAGACCGCAGACCATCATGGAGAAGAAGTTACCCCTGGTTTGACGTTAGAATCAGACAATAGTATTGGGAAGGAGGAGGTTGTGTAGCAAGGTCCGCAACACTGGCCGAAGGTTTCAAGTAACTTACATGATCCATTCAAAGATTACCGTTAAAACCAGGAGAACTGGGCCGACGAAGAAGAAGATGCCGCTGTATCGGAAGACGTTAGCGAGCTCGACCTTACAGGGCAATGCTGCAGCGATAGCTGCGATATGTAGGGACTTACACCACGGGCGAGAGACCGCTGGCGCCACCCCAGCCCATCATGACCATAGCGAACGTCATTGTCGAGATCACGAAGCTATCTGCTCATCAGGATAACGGTACCAAAAGACGGCATTTCTAGAGCTTACCCGACAAAGCCGAGCGGAGTCGGGTTGGCAAACCGCTTGATATTGTCGCCGGCATGAGGAACTTTGGGAGTAAGATAGAGCTGTTAAGATCCAGCAGCGTTAGTGCTCGAGCTTGACTCAATGTGTGAGTTATTCGGGAGAGGCATGAAACCATATGCCCACCTTCTCGAAAAGTTCCGGGCTGATAGAGATCGCGCCAGAAGAGACGGTATGCGCCAACGCAGGCTTCTCCTCGATCATGTCCCTCTCCGTGGAGGTAGGGGTGTGTTGAAGGTCAGTCGCCATCTTGGACGTTTGTTGATTCCTGAGATCGGTTGTAAAACGAACAAGGGACAGCACCGAGGGAGAGTAAGAGCTTCGGATCGGTGCAGGGATAGCTATTTCAACCGTGGCCGATCGAGGTCAGGCCGCAGCAGCTTCCACCCTCTTTATTTGATTCCACGCAAACACCTGGCCCTGGTCGCATCCTCCAGCTTCGAGCGCGCCGTGGCAGACCGGACGTGGGGCCGCGAACAAAAAACAGAACCACACCCCCAGCTTGTCTGATGTGGGCAAGGTGAAGGAACGAATGCTAAACTGGTCAGGGTTACACTGCCGGCCCCTGATGCAGTAGAAATCTCGAATGCATCCGTGCATCGGTCACAGAAATAATTCCATTTACTTTTTCCTCTAGCGGGACGGGCTAAGACGTCGCGTGGCGCAAAGTCATCCAGGATCAAAGAAGTGGAGGGTTCAGAGCCTGCCTTGGCCACGGTCAGTTGAGCTCCTGTGAGAAGTCAGAGGCACCAATGGCCGAAAGGCATGGCGTTCTGCCACTGCTCGGCTTCGATCTCCAGGGACATTGGCAATGGCTCACTGGCAGGACCCCGCAAGGAAGCTGTTGGCACTTTCCTGTCAATGGTTGGATGGTTAGCTCGAATGGACAGTCCAGGCGGGATTGTACTAGCTTCGAGGATTCCCATCGGGCAACATGTGGAGCGTGGAGCTGGTGGAGGAGGAGGAGGAGGAGGAGGAGGAGGAGGGAAGAGCCACAGCCTGTGCCGGAAATGTCTAGGAAAATACGAACGGTCAGCCATCTTGTATAGGCATGGTCAAGGCCGTTTCCCCGCAGAACGGAAAAGAGTGTGAACGTGGAGGCTGGGGTTGGTTCCCGGCACGGTCGGACGAGCGTTTGGGCATGACATGGGGCTCAGCCACGGCCTCTCTTCATTCGCCTGAGGAGGAGCGGTGGACGCACTCGAGCTGGAACCGAGGTCAGGGCGGTCGCATGATGCGCCATATTCAGCCATAGATGATTGGGAAAGGGGCATTCTGCGCGGCCGGCTTGCACAGAGAATCTGAGGATAAAAATAAAGGATAGGGGTGGAAGGAACAAAAGAAAAAGGTTGTGGTTGAGTTTAGTTGACCGCGTTGGTGCCACCGAACCCGCATTAGCGTTTTTCCGAACCCGCATATCTACTTGATTGCTGGCGGGCAGCTGGGGCAGCCGGGGCAGATCCCACAGTCAGACGTCTATCTCAAATATTCACGACGCTAATTGTACATCTAAAGGGCACATAAGCTCCATCTCCTTTGTGCTGTGATTCCTGACAAACATCATTCCTTATTGAACCCGCGATGACCCCTCGGCACAATCGATCAAGGCAAAAACAAATATTCGATGAAGTGGCCACTGGGCTCACTCCTCCTCTGGCGGAGTTGATCTGGGTGGATATGTGACAGCTCGTCTAACCGTCCTCGGCACAGATCGATTAGGAGATGTCGGGCTGAGCAGAGACGCCGTGGGCAGAATGCTTTGTTCAAACTGCCCCCCTTGGCCTTGCAGGATTTCCTTATTCTGGGCCGTGTCGATGGGTGGCAACGGCGGTCCCCAGCCTACCTCTGGAGTCCGTGGCGGGGAGGGACCAGGTGATTGTGTTGGTTCTGATCCTGTGACAAGGCTAGGTACTGCGCCGGCCGCAGCCGGCTGCACGACCACCGAGACAGAAAGATCAATCCCTTCCTCGTTGTTCACGTTGTTGGCGGCGGAGGGTATATCGCCGGCGTGCTCTTGACGTTTAAGCTCTTGACGTTTGACATAGACCTCGGCCAACTTTTCGGCCGCTGCTTTCAGCTCACCGAGCACAACCGGGTCGCTCAGGTAGGCTTCTGTCCTCTGCTCGATGACACTGGAGCCATCGGCGCCTGCCACGGCCTGCCAGTCGTCTAGTTTGATGTTGTGGATGCCGGTATTGGCGCTGAATCGCTTGAAGAAAAGTCGCTCGGGATTATCCTTAGACAGATATTCCAAGTCGCTTGCTACACCCTCGGATTCTGTCGCCATGCTGATAAGGTCTGCGAAGAGACCAGACGCTTTGACCAGGCCTTTTGGCAAGAGCATCGTCCACCACGGGCGTTTCCGGAGACGTGCAACATCAGCATTCTGTGGTAGGGTTCCGGTCCCAATGTTGATCATGACGAGTTGCCGATTCGTGGGAACCTTGTGATTCATTTCATAGTGGATTCGACTCTCCCATGAGGGGTTATTGGTTTTGCCATAGCCTCCATCCACGAAAGCTCTTTCTTCAATGATCACCTCTTCAAAATAGGATGGAGCGGCAGAAGTGGCTCGTGCAGCATGCCGGACTTTGAGATCGCACTTCAGCATGTGCTGTCTATATGGTCCCTGACATTCATCCGTGCAAAAGAAAACGGAGTGAAGCTGTGGCATCTCGTGACAGAGGACAGTGCTTGGGAAGTATCAGCAATCAGCTATTGGCAGTTAATGGGACAGGATGGCGACATACCCTCTCATGGCGTTTTGCTGAGTGCTGGACCGCATTTCAAGCGAGACCGGTTGACTGTTGGACTTCAACAATTCCTCGACGGCTGCTTCGAGCCTCCTTCCCGAATATTTTGACCAATCAGAACCGAAGATTCGCTTTAGCAGTGGACGCTGCTTTGAAAAGATATCTCGGGAGAGCTTTTTGTACTGTTGAATGCATTCGTCCAAGGACATATCCAATTTAACCATCATGAGGACGATAAGGCCGCCCGTGCTGGTGCCGACGGCAATATCAAAGATCTCCTGAGGGTTTACCATTGTATGCGGCGTATGCTCATCTGGTATCTGTCCATTTTCGACCAATATCTGCGTCACAAGAAGCAGGAGGTGTTGCAAGATAAGTAACGAGGATAGACCGCGCACACCGCCACCATCTAAGCAAACCGTTAGCCTATTATTTAGGTTCTAGTTGGAAGGCTGGGATACCAAGTGACAACATTGCAATGGGCCAAGAAGACCGCGAGACTTCTCCATCACCGGCCAGTGGCCCCATGATCGTAGAGCAACTTGATCGTTCGTATACCTGACTGACGAAATTAAAGGACGAGAGCACGCTAGAACTCCTTTGCTGTGAACAGAGGTCCCCTTCCGTTGGTATGGGGTGTCGTTGATCTTTGAAAATAGAGGTATCCTGTCCTCTACCTATGCTGTTAGCTGTGTTCGATATAGCGACCACTAGCTTATCATTGAGCCCTCTTTGGCTACATTGGATATGGCGTGTGTCTTGGACTAGACTATGGCACTTACTTTTCAATTCGGCTTGCTGGTTGTTCGTCAAGATAATGAACTTCCAGGCAGGTGGGTTAAAATTATAATTTTCGATATAAGCCGGGAACCGCGTTGCAGCAACAAAGGAAGGTCCAGGTTCTTAAAGGAGAAAGAAAGGCTCATCAATGAGTGGACAGTCTGGGGGCATTATACTACAGAGGAAATGCTTCTGGACATTTTTTTTGACGTAAGAGGAATATTGACAGCACAAAAGTGTCTTCGGACTGGCCCCCGCCCACGCAGATGGAAATTGCAAAAATTCCATGAGTAGTCGACGCCCCAAGCCAGAGCCTGAAACCGGGGATGCGGCTCAACGAAAATCATTCAGAAAGGTGCGAGTCCCCAGACCCAAGGCGGACTTAGGCTGCCGTTGTACACCCTGGTTTCATAGGCGAGGACAGCGCCAAGGTCCGGTCAGGCTGGATGTTCACGAGGCAATGCAAGGCAACCGGCAAAGCACTTGGGGGGAATTTGCCAGTGAATAGGACACTGTTCCAGCTGGCCATCAGCAAGGCAGCGGATAACGAGGCTGTGCACAGAAATTTCACGCAGCGAGGGATTTTTGGTTGTTTCTGAGACTTGGGGGCCAGGCACCCCCAGTCACGGAGGTGACTTGTGCTTTGGCAGCGACAGATCTGTCGTGGCTTCCCCGGCTGAGTCTTTGCTCAGCCTGCTCAATATTTCAACCTCGAAATGTGGCCAGGACAACTTTGAAGGAGAGAGGATTTTGATCTTGCTCGAGTGTCCCAAGTTCGACACCTTTCTGCCAAACTTCTGCGATACAACAACACCCAAGGAATGAGTCAACAGCAGCCACTAAAAATACTCACCTTAGGTATGTGCAAACACTTAACTTGCTGCCCGATTTTGCCTGTCTTTGAATCAACTGACTCGGCCAGATGGTGGTGGGCTTCAAGCACTGGCGACATTGAGTAGTCTCAACGCTGTCTGCAGGGCCATTGCCAATCAAAATGGAGCTGATCGGCCTCCCGCTCCGCATGAATTGTTCGACATCATCGGCGGTGTTGGAACTGGCGGGTCCGTACAATCAAAATGCGAAATGTGACAGTTTCCCCCCTAACACGGTACCAGCTGGATTGCATTGTTGCTAGGACGATACCGCCTCGATATTGCCACCTGTACGGCGATTTATATGGAGATCGCGACGAAGACAGATGTCGAGATGGGCCAGTCGCCTTCGAGGAGGAATCGCCCATTCAAGCTGAATCAGAGCCGGCTCCTCGCTGTCGTTGGAGAGACCCTCCAGCGATATGGCTTGGATCCGGCGCTCCTGCCCAGAGAAGGCGGCACAACAGAAGGGAGCGACAAAAACAGCAGATGCAAATACTCGTATGTACTCTTTCCTTGATAAGGGACATTTCCTGACCAAGCCAGGTTTGCGACCGGAGTGGTCCAGTGTCGAGAGAACAAGAACAAGCACCCAACATATGCCCTGTTCAGATCCTACCGTGTCCAAGAGAACCAGAAGGGACGGTTGCTGGAGGGTCCGAATTCAGAAGGCTGCCGAGTTCCAGAAGTTTTCTGTGCTGCTGGGGCGGCCAAATTCTTCTTGACGCCATATAAAATCGGAAACACCGTCTTCTACGACGAGATATTCCCGCAGTCCCACCCAATTTCTTCATTGGCTCTCGACGAAGCACTTCGCCTCTATGGGGAAGATCTCGAAATCTCAGTCTTACTGAACATCGGACCAGGAATCCCTGCGGACAAAGACTGTGAGGAGCTGGATCTAATGTCTCTCGGACCTATCAGTCGTTTGGCCCGGAAGTTTAGTTGGCCTTTGGGCAGACGCCTCTCGCTGAGACAAAAACTGCTATTCGTCGAGGAGGACGACGAGACGACCCAGAGGGGCTCGAAGCTCACTAGTCCAAGTGAAACCGCGCTGAAGCTGGAAAGTCAAAGACGAGAGGATGTCCGGGCCCGACTGCAACGGATGTATGGGGCTCCAGGAGCTGACAAGTATCATCATCTTGGGCCCGCCTATTCCTCAGCTCGAGCTTCTCTGAATGATGTTCAGGCCATCCGTCTGCCACAATCTGGACTCAGCGACATGAAAGAGCAGAGCAAAGCTGAGGCCGAAGGGATTGTGAGACAGGTTTGGGTGGGTGCCGCGGCATGAAGGGTTACGAGGGAGTGTTGACCATGCCTGAATTGTTTTGCCTGATGTATCGATTAGTGTACCCAGTAACTACACCTTGGTTAGCTACTTGGCCACGCACAAATGAATGGATGGATTGTTTTACTCACTTCAGTTTGCATTGGTCGATCGCCTTCGAAGCTCGCTGTACGGATTTCGCCTCACCATTGGGTCCTCCTCGATCATGTTTTGATCAGAGACACGAGAGAAAGTCGCAGGACAAAGCAAGGGGGCCAGAAATCAATCGAGGAACCTTGATCGGAAGGAAGTCGCTAGGAGCTACTGCATCTGCGCAAGGGCCGACGCGGGACGAACAACCAAGCAATATCAAGCTCGCTAGATCCCGTGGGTGTAGTTGTGGTTGAGGATGATCTTGCGATCGTTAGGCCTGTTCGATTGTCCAGTGGGAGCGGTGGGTGCGGAAGAGGGACTGATGTTTTATGCCAAACGTTCAAGACCCAATTATCCCGGTGGGTGTTTTGGGGCCCCAATTAGCAGACGCACCCCTGGGGATTTGGCCACTGGTCTAACTAGTTAGTCAGGAGCCTAACTGCCTAGGTACAAACGTCAGCCCCTGCGCTCCCGTGGGCCTATCGTTGTAGCCTCCCTGGGCTCTCTGCTTGCTGCTGGCTGACGGTTCTGCTGCCCCTCACCTGTCGTCTTCCCCCTCTCCCCACCACGCACACCACCAATCCATCCAATTGTCACCCAAATGTTGGAACTTGCTTTCATCATCCCATCCCTCTCTCAGTCATCTGCAGAGACCATCCGAACTTCCCTGAAGCTTCGTCATTCAGTGACGGCAAGTCAGGGAATGGAATGAGAGCCTGAGCTTGCTGCTCACCCAATCATCACGCTGTCACTTGCAGCTCCAGCTGTACTTGTCCTCAATCGACGTGTTCGCCCCCTTGCTACCAGATCAAAATCCTGCACAGCTCGACTCTGCCCTCCATACTCTTCCACTCGTGAATCCTCCTTTTCTTTTCTTCTTCTCACCGCTTGCCTTCAGTCAAACGGCGGGCTGCTCGTCATAACCTCACAGCTTTCCTTCTGTTCCACTACTTTCCATCCTATCTTCAACTCTCCATCTTCCGTCATTCATTTTGACACTCCCTCGCTTTCTGAGAACTGATCAATCAACATGGTTCACCTAGCCCAAGTTACAAAAGACCCTTCAAAGGGCGAGAGTAGTGAATTTGGCCACCCTAGACGTCGTGCTTCGGTGGTTCCGGGTCTCGAGCACATCTCCCTGGAGCCTCCTGGGGAAGATGAGTTCTCCACGTCCGTTTATGGCTCCCGCTTTGCTGCTGAGGATCTTCCCTCGCACGAGATCCCTGAGAAAGAGATGCCAAAAGAGATTGCGTATCGAATGATCAAGGATGAGCTTAGTCTCGATGGCAATCCCATGCTGAAGTGAGTACAACATCGCGAAACCGGCGGCGTTCAGGCTGACGAGATTTTGTAACCAGCTTGGCGAGCTTTGTCACGACATTCATGGTATGTTGTCCGCTACCACCTTCCGCAAGTTTGATAGCCGGCTTACAATCTGCGTGCAGGAAGACGAAGCCGAGAAGCTCATGACCGACTCCTTCTCCAAGAACTTCATTGACTACGAGGAATACCCCCAGTCAGCCGAGATTCAGAATCGTTGCGTCAACATGATTGCTCGTCTCTTCAACGGGCCTGAGTCTGAGGACGGGAAGAACGCAATGGGAACCTCCACGATCGGATCGAGCGAGGCCATCATGCTTGCTGTCTTAGCCATGAAGAAGAGATGGGCAAACAAACGTAAAGCTGAAGGAAAGGATTTCTCCAGACCCAACATAGTCATGAACAGTGCCGTCCAGGTGTGCTGGGAAAAGGCTGCTCGCTACTTTGACGTTGAGGAGAAATATGTGTACTGCACCGAGGACCGCTATGTTATTGACCCGGAGGAAGCTGTCAACCTGGTGGACGAGAACACCATTGGTATCTGTACCATTCTCGGTCTGACCTATACCGGCGAGTACGAAGACACCCAAATGATCAACGACCTGCTGGTTGAGAGAAAGATTGATTGCCCAATTCATGTGGATGCGGCATCCGGCGGCTTTGTCGCTCCGTTTGTCAATCCCAACTTGGTCTGGGACTTCCGCCTGCCCAAGGTTGTCAGCATCAATGTCTCAGGTCACAAATATGGTCTGGTGTACCCTGGTGTCGGCTGGGTTGTCTGGAGATCACCCGAGTACTTGCCCAAGGAACTGGTCTTCAACATCAACTATCTCGGCGCTGACCAGGCTTCCTTCACCTTGAACTTCAGCAAAGGTGCTAGCCACGTTATTGGCCAGTACTATCAAATGATTCGACTGGGCAAGAGAGGCTATCGCAGCATCATGCTCAACCTCACCCGGACATCTGACTACCTGGCTGCTCAGCTCAGAGCGCTAGGCTTCATCATCATGTCGCCCGGTGGTGGTCGATCCCTCCCTGTGGTTGCATTCCGTCTTGACCCCGACAATGAGCAGATGTTTGACGAATTTGCGATTGCCCACCAGCTTCGAGAACGTGGCTGGATCATCCCCGCCTACACAATGGCGCCTCATAGCGAGGGTCTCAAATTGATGCGTGTTGTGGTCCGTGAGGACTTTAGCAAGCAACGCTGTGATTCTCTGGTGACTGATATTAAGATGGCATTGCAAGTGCTCGGAGAGATGGACAAAAAGACCATGGAGCGTTACCAAGAGTAGGTTGTCTGATGCAACATATTTGTCACAAGTTTACTGACAGGTTTTGGCAGACACGTCAAGAAGCACCACACCAAAACAGGTAGGAGCGGCCGTAATATCGGTGCTTACAAAGATGAGAAGCATTCTCTTCAGGGCAAACACGGGAAGACCCATGCGATTTGCTAATTGATTGTGCCGAGACCCTACCCTAATGTGAGTCGAGGCCAATTTCGTCAAGGGAATCTTCTATGTGCTTGCAAAGGTGTGCCTGGACGGGTCAACGTGCTCCCAAAAAAGGAGCGCCGAGGCGAAAGCATTCGCCATCATTGGGAACACAGACATGAATGTCATAGTGCAATGTACGGGACCCTATTGTATTTGGTTAACCACTTATCTGGAGCCAAGGGTTAATGAAAAGTCCAATTCGAACGACTGCTGCCAATTCGCTTGTTGTTGTTTACCATGCATCGCCTGCCAGGGTCTGTGCAGTCTCAAAGTGGCGTGCAGGACATATACCAAGTATTACTGAGTACATATTCGGTACACCAAAGACGCCCACTCACATTTGTAGGCTCACTAGGCTTGATACCGGCAAAACTGGGCATGGTTTAGCCGATGATTCGCTCCGGATAGACTAACAATAAAGAAGCGGACGGCAGAGTCTTCCATCCACCACCAAGCACGCTATGACGCTTCCATGCCTCCTCGCTCTCAAACCCTCCGTATGATCTACACTTCTGAAGGGCTTCTGGTACCGGCGAGCCCAGAATGCTTCGGTCCCAGATGACGCAACAACGAGGGCACTGCGGAGGAGACAACCAGAGGTATTTCGCTTGGTAGGTCATAGAACACAACTAGATTTCATCGTGCTAGGTCATTGAATGCATTCCTATCCGACATATTTAATCCCCGGCCTCGACATTGATCCATTTGAACCACCAAATTCTCCCATTTAAAAGATCAATAACCCTGCAGTATATCGTCGCCTACGAGACCAAAGACCAAGATGACGCCCAACATCGCCAAAGGTCAAACCGACACCTCCAAGTTCACGGGGCAGGGTCCCGAGTCGAAGGCAGAACATCCGCACAATAACCCCGTCATGGAGTATAATCCTGCTCCAGGTGCTAAAGTACGTCAATCACCCACGGTTGTGATCACGCCTGCTTGTGCCATTTCCCCCTCTCTCAAGTATCAATGGCACTAGTTGAACCACTGACAATGCAATTTCTTTCCCCGTAGGCTCCGATGCTGACCTCCGAAGGCTCCGTCGGAAATCAATTCACAGCAGAGTGAGTCGGCACGCTGACCCCCCTTCCCCTCCTTTTGCTCATCCACTCGTCCCCCCGAGCGCTGGATACCACTCTGACTTTTGGGGAAAAAAAAACTCAGGGGTGCCATTGGCGGCGCGGCACAAAAGATTGGGGGTCCCTTGGATCAACATGGAATGATCGGGGGCATGTTCAAAGAGGACGGCGCCATCGGCGGGACGGTAAACAAGATGGCCGGCGGAAAGTCATGAAAGAAGACGAATACACCAGGCACGAGGGTGAAGCGAAGATTCAAGGTTGCTTGTAAATATGTCTGGCGCTGCAGGTGTACAGAATCAGACATATTTCACCAGAGCAAATTGAGGCCAATAAGATATCTACCCAATTTGGAGCTGTCCATTGGATCATCCTACATCTTTTCACATCCAGGATTCAAGTTGACATGGCTGACTGCGAACGCCACAAATCCACTAGGTGAGGCCCCCCGCCACAGAGAAGAAGAAGAAGCTGTATCGCCTATAAAGGTACTCATCGATCACAGTTATACCACTGTCCGGGGCCTGGTGGTGTTGAAAAACGTCCTAGGAAGGCAATGGCGATGTCGACAGCTTGCCCCAGAGCCATTTAACTGTTAACCGTCAGTCTCGAGGGAAATAGACCATTCCATGTGCGCCTTGACATATATTTGAAACCTTGCTGCGCTCTGTGTCTACCACGAGCGTTTTGGTAACTTCCATTGTCGACATGTCAACCACGGACACCGATCCCTCGAAGATATTCGCCGTGAATCCGAGCTTGCCGTCTGGAGAAGCGCGCAGAGTGAGCGGCATCTTTCCGATATCGGTTGCTCCAACCAGCTTGTTTGTTTTCGAATCGTACACGGACAATTGCCCTTTTGCCGCCAAGCCGTTGACGTATCGATACTCGCCTACAAGAATCTTTCCGTCTCCTGCAACATATGTCGACAGAGCTCCAGATTGCAGAGCGATCCTGGCAACAATCTTGTCCATCGCAGTGTCGATAACCAGGACTTGTGGACTTTCTGGGATCTTGCCGAATTGAGTGCCGGGTGTTGGAAAATAGGCATATTTCCCATCAAGTGAGATACTGCACTCTTCTGTTCCTCCAGGGCTCTCGATCTTCCCTATCATCCGTTGGTTCTCCAAATCAAGCACGGAGATGAATGGTGCAGTCTTGTTGCAAGTGAACGCTTTCTTCCCGTCGGGCGTCACGACGAACCAATGGGTCTTCGTCGAGCTCTCGACTTGTTTGATGACTTTGCGGGTGTTCGGGTCGATGCCAATCACTCCTCCACTGGAGCTGGACTCATGCTCTTCATAACTGCACCATAGGATGTCTTGTTTCGCATCAAGGACTAGCCCATGAGGGCCGAGTGCGGGTCTTGTTTCAATTATGTCGACGACCTCTTTTTTATTGGGATCGATGACAGAGATTTGATGGCCATTGTCTCCATGAGACCAGAAGTGTCCGTGATGGTAGGCGTGGCTGCAGTACATGACATTTCTTTTGCTATCGAATAATATTTCATGCGGTTCTGGGATGAGGTCTGTCAGGTATGCCGTCCTTTCGCTCGACTGAAGGTCGAAGAAGCTGATAGAACTGCACGATTGGCTCACAACGGCCAATGTTCCCGACATTTTGATGCTGATTGTTTCTGACGGGGTGGCTCCCGCGCAAACAAATCGTTACCTCAAGGTTTGCTGGATAGATCGGGTGTGCTGGAGCCATGACAGCCGTCCTTTTTATATCAGCCTTCCCGATACCTACCATTTGATCAATGATTCAATATAGGCAGCCTTGAGCTTCGGCCGAATCGGCTCTATCTCGCATCTACCGCTTTTGAGGAGGATCTGCGGCTTCAGTTACTTAAAAGAAATTGACCGTATCGTCGGCGTACTGTCTCGGACGTGACCCTTCTCGACCGAACGGCCCTGCAACAGGATCCGAGCACCTCTCCATCGAACATTGTCGAGAGATTGTCGATGTCGACTTGAAATTGGGCTGAGAAGGCGAAGGAACGAGTTAGGGCGGCGAGGCAAGTGTCAAGCGAACTTGTCTTTCAGTGACAGTACTCTCAGTAAAAGCAGCATGATCTATTCTCTTGGCGGCGCAAGCGGATGCGTCCGCCTCTTCCGTCCATCTCTATCTCCACCTCCGCCGTCCGCCGCTTTTGTCCTTCCCTGCTTTTGCTTTTCGTCTTCTTGAACGCCAATTACCTCCCTTTTCTACCTTCCTCGGATAGAATCCCATGCCAGACATTGCGGCATACGAAGATGGTCAAAAACGTATACTTATGGACCTCCCTGCCGAAGTCCTGTAGCAAATAGTCAAGAACTTAGCGCCGGCCCACAGCCAATTCGGTATCTCAGCACAGAATTCTGCGAGGATACAGCTAAAAACTTCCGTGCAGCCTGCAAGAAGGCATTCCATGTATCTAAGCCTCTTTGGTGGAGGTGCATCTCCGTCCACGACTGGGGAGAGTACAACAGACTCATGAAGTATCTAAGTTGCGATCCACGTCGGCCTCACTATGCTCACCACCAAGGACTTCTTCCGGATTATCGAGAATATTCATGAAAGAGTTCAAGAGATGACAGAGTTTATCTCTTCATTCCCAGACCTGGAGCGCCTCTGCATTTGGCCGAAGGCTTGTTGTTCAGGTGATATTTGTCGTAAACGCCCGGTCGAAGTATTTGAAACTGCGAGCGATGTAACTGGTCACGCACTTGCAGCCAAGAATAATGCATTTGAGACTGACAGTCCAGGATGGCGCCGGGCACAACTCAGTGCATTCGACTTCTCTGGATTGAGAAATCTCAAGGAGCCTGCCCTCAACGCCTCGAACACCTATCTATTCAGACCGCTGCTTCAGAGACTCCAGAGCTCCTGTTCATGGTGCTCGATTAATGGCTTTGTCAAGCTCCCTCCCGGTCTAGAGCGTCTGAACCTCCAGTCCGAGACAGAGAAGACATCGACTTCAGTCGACTGGCAGACGCACTGCCTGGGTCCCGCTACGCCGGCAAGAGTCTTCCCGAATCACTGCGGTTGTTTTGCGATGTACAGAAGGAACATGACCAAGCCTTTGAGTATGGAGATCAAGAGACAGACGACAGAAATCTTCAAGCCATCGAAGCGCTCATGACACAGATTCCGTTTCTTGACATTGAATACATGAAACGATGGGTCTTGACGGAGATCCAGAGAGTGGGCAGGTCTACGCCCGTACCAGAGCACTGGAAGCGAAGAGGAAATCCAATGCCAGCAATGTCGATGGTTCGGACCCAGATCGCAGACTGTCCGAGATGAAAGAGGATACTTACGTTGAGACGGCATACATGGTATTTTAGAGTCATTAGCTGTCAATTGGGACGGAAGCCTAAACTGATTTGGAAGATGCGATCGAAGATGCAAATACAAAGCGACTGTAATGAGTTCACAGCACTGCGCAGAGTTTGAGAATGGATGAAAGGCTGGTTGAGAGACCGGATTGAAACAGAAGCTGGAGGTTGAAAACTGATATGCCCAAGATGGAATCAAGCATCCATTCTTCGGGACTCCGCTTCTCTGCAACGATACTGTCTCCCGACACACCCTCCAAACGACGTCGGATTACTATTATTAGCGGGTTTGCCCAAAGGTATCCCGTCATGGAGAGGGACATTCGGTCTCGAAAAACTGGCGAACCCAGCTTTCCAACTCCGGTCAATCTTGGTCGAGTTCAATCCTCTGCGAACCGATCTCCATGTTCCCTGCAAACATAACAGACATATAAGAAAAACGCTGACCCAAGACTTTCTCAGGGAATTGGCGCGTTCTTCCGCCAAAATGTTGTTACCAGAATTCACAACTTACCTCTGCTCTAGGAGGATTACATTTGGGAAGGATTCAATGCGTGCAGCCAATTTTTTATTGGCTGTTGTGGGCACCTGCCACCGAGGACGTTGAAAGAGCGCAGGATCTGATCGTGAATGACTCGAACAAAACTGAGGAGCAATAATATGTCGAACAGAGCAATGCCTAACGAGGGTGTTTCGCTCGGGCAAGAAGGGGTTTTTTCGGGACTGGGTTTGGAGCCACATATGCTGCACTCTTCTAATATCCTGAATAGGACCTGGAAAAACAATACGAGTACTGCTTTCCAGTCTGGCTGGCTGGAACGAAACCCAGGTGTGAGAGCGATTGAAACCTGCATCGTCAGTGAGGGTGACTGCGGCTCCGGACACCTAGAAGCCCTGAATTGAGCAGGAGACAAGATTCTCCTACCTGGTCAGTCCGGCGAAGCTACAGAGGAAGACGGCAGCAATACAAGTCACTCAAGTCACTCATACAGATCATGTTTCCTTTGTGAAGGCGGGAAGCAAGCGCGACTTTTTTTTACTAGTCGCAAGATTTTAATCCACTTGATTCATCATTTTGGGGAGGAATTACCTGGGTAGTTAAAGCCATCAGTATTAATAGGTTGGTGTTTTACTTCCGTCCCTTAAGGAATGAAATCTCTATCCATCCACCTATTGATTCATCCCGAACTCCTTCCCCGTAACCTCCCCCCCCCCCCCCCCCACCCCCCCTTTCTTCAGCATCAGCACAACCGATCCTCATCCCATCCCTTCTGGCTCACGCATCATCTCACAATTCCCTCCTCCAGACTCCGCCTATCAAACCGAACACCTCCAGCCGAGAAAAGGGTCTATGTGGTAATATCAAGCGGCGATTTCTCACGCCCGGCAGCGTCCCATGGCTGACCAGCTGGCTGCCTGGTAGGAGCGACGAAGCCATGCATCGTCGAGGGAGCTACATACATACGTACCATGGGTTCGGAGGGTAGCAGGCCTGGCTAGTATAGTTGACAAACGGGTTCGGCGCCGTTGGGGGAGAGAATCTCGAACAGTTCGATTGCGTTTGCCAGGGTAGACAGAGGAAGGGGGGGAGAGGAAGTGTATTGTCCCCGTACCCACCTTCCGACCAACCTACCCACGGTTGTGTAGCGGCCGCAACGCACCGAGGGATACCCGCATGGCAAAAACTAGAGGAGAGCAGAAGAAAGGAAAGGTAAAGGAAGGGCAAGTGGAACGCACAATGGTCCATTGTCATCGCCACCCACGGCGCGATGCGATGGGACTTGGGCTGAGGGAAAGGAGGGCTGGGTGCAAGAGGATAAGACAGCAAGATAGAGAGATAGATAGATGCCTCTTTCCGGATCCGCGAGACTCGTTGGAAAGTTAATCCTCTCTCTCGCGTCTTCTGGTCTTGGGGAATCAGACAAGGTGGCGATGATGAGGAGCCGGGGTAGGGCAATGGACCTAGTAAACAAATAGATGGGTATGTTCGTGTGGCCGCAATGCTAGGTAGAGGCTTTGTCCATATCCACCCCCATCTCCATGGATGTCCTCGCGGAACAAAACCTCCAAGAGGAAACCAGTGCCTGTATGTACCTAGATATGTGCATACCCCCGTACGCGTGTCTGCAACTCTAACTGGATACCACACGTTTCTAAGATTATTAGCCTTTCTCCAAATTCCCCTTTTCGTTCTGGGGCGTATGTGTATGTCCTAGATTAGACGAATGGGAGGGAAGTGTTCCTCGGTTTCAGCAGGACAAGGGGATGCCGGAGTTCGAGGTTGAGAAGCCTCTGCCAGTGTGGACCCTGCATATTTAGCGTTGGCCCTTCGCCATCTAGAGTTCATGTACAAAAGGACTGCTATACCTTTTTGCGGCAAATGGAACGGGGAATTAGGAAGGGAGTGGGGGGAGGGGGGATAGGGAAGGGTGAAGGAGGGTGACCACAGCATCTCACTGGCGCATCATATCATGTCGTAGCGTATCTTTGTCGCGTAGCGCGGTATGCAGGAGGTAATAAGGGTCCTGGACGTTCTGCACAGCCACACAAGGAGCGTATGCATGTTGTCGATCACTTGTCAAAGGCGGGGCGATCGTTCTCGACCTTCCTGGACCAGAATATGCTTCTGCCGGGTTCTGTCGACATCGACCGACGACGACCGCTTCATCCAACGATCGATGTGTCCCTTTGTGTCAGAAGCGAACGTCCGGTTGAAGGAACTGGGCACGTGGATTTTGCTTTGTTTTCACCACTTGTCTTGTATTGCTCAACAGTGTGAAGTGCAGCCGCCGTGTTGCCAGCCAGCTCAAAAGAACCATCCTCTCCAGCGACCCAGGGTGCACCACTCAACAGGACCTGGGTGGCGCAACCCCCGGCGCTGTGAGGAGCACCTTGGTCAATAGTCTCTCCAGCGCTTCAGTACTCGCTCTCAAGCCTTGGGTGGCTTTGTCATCCTCGCTGGCTTCAAGGCCACGTGCCTTCAACCCCATCTTGTTCCGCATGAATCCATCGGTATCCGCCATCACCCTTGACATTGACGTGCCCAGGTCCGACAGCGTCTCATTGTCGTCATTGACGGTGAGCTCCCACAGAGGCACAAAGAATGAGTCCGTCATCTCTGATGTGGTCTTGAGGTTGAGGTTGTACATGTTGACATCATTGACTTTTTGATTTAATTTCAACACACGATTCTGTAAGAAACCATGTACATGCTCCAGTTTGATCTGAATTTCTGGCGAAAGCGGACGAGCTTTGGTAGATGAGCGCAGCATGCCGAGGAGATGTTTGTACTGAATGAGGTTTCGAGATGCTTTGTTGACAAGGGCATTGACAGTCTCTAGATTGAGTTCGGCTGGCGCGGTAGGGGGCGGAGGAGAAGCATGATAGCCTCGAGGTCTCGGCTGGCGGTAGGATTCTCGGTAGTTGGACCGCTCATTGCGAGATCGGTGGTGTGAAGTATCTTCTGGCGTTGAGGTGCGAGGAGCTCTCGGCTTCGTGTCGTTGTCGTTTGCTGCGCCAGCAGACGCGCCATAACAGTCGGTATACGCGGATCCTGTAGCAGACTCACGATAGCCAGTCCAGGAATTGCCGTTAGGTCTTGAGCCGGAGCCGAATCTGTGGTTGTCGTTCGACGTTTGAGAGGAACCGCCACCCGGCATGGGAATGTCGTCGTCTGAGGCGCCATGGGACTGATCGCGTGGAAATTGACCCCCTTGAGCGTTCTGAGCTTTGCCATGTGGTTGAGATTTCTTGGGTTTCTGGTTGGTTGCGTTGTGGCCTTCATCATAGATTGCGCGGGCGGCAGGTTCTCTGAGGACTTCCCATGCAGCCTGAATTTGAATGAACTTTGGCTGAGATCCACCTTTATCAGGGTGGGCTTGGAGAATTAGCTTGTTGTATGCTGCTTTGATCTGTTGATGGGTAGCATCGCGAGAGACACCAAGCACGGAGTAATAGTCTGTCATTTTGCTTTGCCGTAGAGATAAGGAATGGGTGTTTTGCTTCGCCGTCGTGGAGCAGAATGTTGTCGGCGGCGAGGTGGAAGTGATGGAACACTGTAGCACAGAGCAAGACACGACGAAACGAGTGTTTGTTTTTCGGAGACGGAGCAGTGAATCTGCGCGTAAGAAAGTGGGCGCAGTGGGTGTGGCAGTATAACGAGAATTAAAAAAAAAAAAAAGAAAAAAAAAAAAAAAGATGACTGTCCTCTTACTGCTGCACACAGTTGCTCACCTGGAATCTATTTGACTAGACCATGAGTGAATAAAGCTTCAAAGAACACTTTTACAGAATGCAACGGCATTGTTCCAAGCTGCTCATGTCAGGCCGGACAATGAAGCGAGGTTCAAGGGACAAAGGTGAGAAAGAAAAAGGCTTGTTGAAACGGAGGCTCAACAAAGAGGTGACATTTTGAATCAGGGTGGTCGACGACGGAGGAGACACCACCGATGGGTTTGTAAATCGTGACAAGGAGTCAAGAATATGACTGCGTTCAACCGAGGCGGTCCATTGTCTGGTATGATAGCCATATAGCCATGGCGTTGGGAGAGCTACTTGAGAGAACTTGTGAAGAGAACGATGATGATGTTGAGGAACCAAGACAGAAGTCGAGATAG
Source organism: Cladophialophora psammophila CBS 110553 (assembly GCF_000585535.1). Taxonomy (NCBI): domain Eukaryota; kingdom Fungi; phylum Ascomycota; class Eurotiomycetes; order Chaetothyriales; family Herpotrichiellaceae; genus Cladophialophora; species Cladophialophora psammophila. The sequence goes on along the minus strand of NW_006912938.1, from coordinate 584,200 downwards.
ACAACCAGGTTGAGGTGGAGAGCCACGTGCACTCACGTGACTGTGGCAGTGATATGTGGCGGTTCAAGGCAGGGCCCATTGCGTCATAGTCGGTATGTCTCAAAACGCTGCCTCGTACCCGGCACCCAGTACTGTGCGGAGGACGTGGACGAGCACCGCACTAAAAGGCCGACAATCATCGACAATCATCGGCAATCATCGACAATCATGGCGATGCTCGCGCCCCCAGCAGTCAATGCAACGCTCTCCGACAAAGGCTAGCTTTCCAAGGCCGGGCATGTCTCACCATCCTGTCATTTCCCGGCCTCACGAGGCGCTTCTCCTTTGCTGGCGACCGTTTCGCCCGCCTCAAAAACGCGGTGGCTGGGGAATACTATGCCTTTGCTCCCTTTCCGTTTCCCTTTTGGCACTGACTGCTCGCTGCAGGCAACAGCCTGTCTTAGCAGCACGCATGTCTCGCTTGTCGGTAAGCTCTGACCCGCGTTTTCCCTGATGGGAGGTTGGTGGCGGTGAAGATGGCATTCTTCCAACTTCGGCACTGCCATGTACAGAAAGTACCTTGGTACGTCGGTACAGAGTAGTACCACTTGTACATCTTCGATCCCACTGGGACATCGTTCATGGACCAATGCAGCCAAGACCACCCGGCCTCGGTTTCTTGATCCCGCTGGCCCCTGCGACGTCTCCTTGATCGTCCTCTGTTCCGCGGTTGAGGTCACGATCGCTGCGCCGATACCTGATGCTTGTGGCCATCCGCCTCTGCTCCCGCGGGATGCAGACACCGTAAAACAGCCTCGAATGGCTTGAGGCTGACGTGGCCCGCTCATCTCTCGTGAACCGAGCTATTCTTGACTCACTAAGAGTCTACTGGGTAGATGATCAGAGCCTCTTCTAGCACGAGCTGTCAACAGCCAGGATTGGATTGCATTGGCATTGGTGTAGAGCGTGCATGCGACGGCATTAGCCTCATGCATGTTCCAAGTATCATATATCCAGACGCGGCGTTAACCGAACAAAAGACCAGCTAGTCAGCTGATTTCTATCTTCGGAACCATGCTCTGGCTGCTCAACCTTTACAATTCTCGCCTGCAACACTGCCACCGCCTAGGGCAGATACTCCTCTCTCCATCGTCGGAGCCTTCCAGACAGCCATCTCTTCTCCCCACCCTTTGCCGACCTTCGATTCGGCTCTGGAACGTGGCATCATTGGCTCCAGCATCCTTGTTTCAGGAGTGTTATTGGTTCCTGCATCTGCCCTTGCTAATACAGTAATCCACAATGATTCTGTTCCTGCAGAACGAGAACCACTAGCTTTGTCTCTCTGAATGTTCAATCCCCAGCAGTCCCTGGCAAGCGCCCTGGCATCCTCCTTTCCGAAGCTAAGAAACCCCATGTTGCAAATTCGCTGGCGGGAGATTTCGCTGTGTGCGCTTCGAATACCAAGCCGTAGATTCGACACGAACAACAGCCCGTCGACAAAAAGAGAGAAATGTTAAAAGTTGAATAATTGTGTAAATCCATATTAGTTGGTCGATACATTGGTTGTGATAACGACCTCTAGTAAAAGTCACGTATGGGTATCATCGTTTCCAACAAACGAAAATTCCAATAATGTGGGTATCTCGAAAAGTCATGTTTCTCGTGAAAGTATGGTCGGAGCTCGCTCGGGGACCCGTATATCATCCCTTCGTTCGAATCGTCCTTCGTTGTACTGAAGTAAAAGAAAATGAAAAAAAAAAAGACTTTGTTGCAAAAAGTCCTTGTCGCAGGTATCGGGCCGCAAAATTGTCCTCCTTCCGTTGTTACCTAACTGTACACTCAAAACTGGGTGTCCGCAGTCCAGAGCCCGAGTTCGGATATGGCCTCTGGCCATTAAAGGGGTATCAAATAAGGTAGGTAGATTCATCCCATGACGACAAATCCGAACCTTCCTCTAGAATGTGCCGCCGTAACATTTGTCGTGTTCGTAATGAAAATCAAGTAGAATCAAGAAAGCCAGGGGTATCTCATGCAATTTCCGGGTCCTGGATTGGTGTACAAATATTCAATAATTTAACCACATCTCTAACGGATCCGAAATGAATGACTCCGTAGGTGGTAGTTCGCTGTCGACCGTCACTTCCGTAGCCGCGAGCGAGATGAATTCGTGATTGACCGGTTGGTCGGTTTCGAGCGGGGTGAATTCAACAATCATATCTTGACCTTCTGGGAGTTCTCTCACGACATCCTCGTCTACTATGATGTGAAGCCCGCGAGAATTGACATGCGTGACCTGGGTAACTCTGTGAGGGTCGATTTGGAATTTCGTTGCGATGTTGTTGATCAGGTCTTTCACGGTACGTTGCATCAAGTAGACAGCGCGGTAGTATTCTTTCGCTGCATCTTTTTGGCGCACGTAGAAGCATGCAACTTTGACCACGTCAGATTGATACTTGGGTAATCGACACGGACACTTACCTGGACGAATGGGCCTTTCAACAGGAGGTCGATAGCTGCTGTCCACATCAACCGCAAAAAGGGCTGGTCTAACGACAGACTCGGCTTCCGTCTTGGGAATTTTCACCGGTCTCGATTCGGAGGCACTTCCGGCGTGGTCATTGTCCTGTTCGCCTTCTCCCTCCTCCAGAATGGCAGTTTGTTGCAGGTCGGAGAATTTTCTCTTTGGGGTGATCTGCGAAGCGGAGCTCAAAGACGGCGAGCCGGCATTTGACGTAGGGGAGCCGGACGTACTCTGTCTCGACTCCCATGTAGTGGTGCGCAGGATTTCCTTGCCTTCAGGGTCGTCGCCAGGAAGCTTGACTGGGTGAAGATCCGGATCATCTTCTGGCTCGCCGCGCAAAAACAGAATACTGACGGGTCTGGTCGAAGAGAACATGTCTTGCATGCTGGCAAGCTTCATTTGGAGATCCTCTTCGGCCGAAAACTTGACACCCTCCGCTTCAGAGTCAACGGACCAAGTCCGCTTGTGTTTCAATACTTTTCCAGGCTTGGATGCTGAGGCTTTTGCGATTGAGCTGCTTCTCCTCCTTTTTCCTGCACTTCCTAAACCAGCTTCGGCTTGAGCAATCTGTTGTTTGAGCTTGTCGATTGTTTTCTTCACATGTGCGACATCATTTGACAATTTACGTTCTGCACCATGGTCGCGGAAAAGTTTGACCTTGGAATAGCACACCTCGGGCTCGTCGTGGGTAGTTGTCTGAGCGGTCAGTAGCTCGGTTTTGGCACAAAGTCGAACTGGTATGCCTTTGACCCCTTTGGAATGGCTAAAGTCTGTCGACAAGAAATTGAAGCGCAATGATAGGGAACAGTCCGGGCCTCCATTGGCGGCATTTGGGGACCAAGTCACCGCGAAACCATCAAACGAGGCTCTCTCGAGTTGGATTTGAGGCCTCCGCAACTCGTCATCCCCGCCTGGATTTTGGTCAACGTATTCCACAGCTAGGAGTTTGCCACCTCGCTGATGGGCTTCGTTTGACCCGCGGCCTTCCTTCCAGAGCTGCCAACATGCTCCAGGTCGCGCTCTTTGTTGTTCGTCTTCAAAGGAAACACGGACATAAGTACGATACTGGAGAGGAGCGTTTTGTGGGATGGGAGGAGTGGTGTCCCAGATTGACATGGTGTAAGCTTGACCTTTGTTCAGGTACGTGATTGGAATTTCATCCGCATGCCGGACCATGGCTGTCGGGGCATTTAATGTCGTATGAAATCGAAACCTGCCATTCAACGTTAGCAAGTGCCTGCGCGAAGCTGGTCGATACTAACTTTTCCCCCAGCGGTAGGCCAGTCAAAGCAACGCTCCCGGACATCGACTGTCGCATTGGTTGATTCATGCTTTGCTGCTCAATAGCTACTTCGGCCTGTGTCGGGGTCGTCTTGTGAGGAGTGTCATCCATGGCCACATATCCGGAGTCCTGATGTTGCAGGAACTGCTGCGGAGCGAATGTCTGTGGTTGTTGGGTCGGGACATGAAGAGGAGGTTGCTGATGGAACGGATCCTGGAAGGGATGTGGTTGATGCAGAAGATGGGGGTGGAAGTGCTGGAGGTGCATCAACTGGTCCTGGGCGTGGAGCCCGTGGATAGAATGGGGTAGAGATAGAGGAGTGTTTATTCCCATACCGGGCGTGTGAAGGTCGCCCGCTTGAGGGTGGTAGAGAGTGCCAAAGCCGCCGGGAGTGGGAGTATAGTATCCCGGAGGTTGGTTGGCAAAAGCAGAGAAGGCATAAGAATTAGGATCCATGAGGGATGGAGTAAATCTCCACGCGTCGGCAAATGGTTTGGGAGTGGCATCTTGCTCCTTCACCTCGGGTTGCTGCTGGCCTTCAAAGGCTCTGGCAAAATAGTCAGCGTTGTTGGCGTCTTCATCGCCATGCCCAGAAGGGAGGAGAGTTGGAGACATTGTGTCAACGTAGGGCAGTACTTGGGGCCGCCCGAGGGAGAGGACTGGGGGGTTGAAGTAAGACAAATCCTAAACATACCGCTGAGAAGTCGACGGTTCATCCACGATAGCCTCGCTTAGAGTCGACGATCGGCGGGCAGGACCTGCATCTCCTTGCAGAGCTGAGGTCGACCCAGGCCCTACTTCGGGGAAATTCTGCTTAAAGGCCGCGTACAGCTCCTCATCGGGCTTCTGAGTATTGCGCCTACCACGGCGAAATGCAAGTCAGTATGCTTTGTGCCGGCTAGGGCTGTGGAGATGAAACGGGTATAGATCGCAAGGCAAAGACTGACCGATTGCGAAACATTTGCGGCGGGGACAGCGTCTCAGGCTGATGAACCAAGAGAGACCGCGGTCAAATCAACCACATGGAGCCGGCCAAGTTCGCGTCGAACTGTCGACGGGGGCGATGGCAGTCAAGCGTCGTGCATCAGTTCACTGGCGACAGTGCTCGGAGGAGATCTGATTGCAGGAGATGCAGGAATGTAAGAGGTTCGTATGAACTGCTGCGCCTTGTTGCGTGCGCGTTTCGTCGAGTAGACAGTCTGTTCGAGGATGGGGGCTGAATCGATGTTGAGATCCCAAGGGCTCTACTTCAAGGTGAGAACCGGAGGGGGGTGGCTCTCGAGAGCAATATGAAGACAAAAGGGCCTAAAAAAAAAAAAGGACAAGAAAAAGATAGTCAACCAAAGGATCGACGGATTGAACGGCGAGAGGTACGGAGGGTATGGAGATGCAAGGTTGTTGGTTTGTGAGTGTGTGTGGTAAGTGTGTGAGGTGTGAGGTAGTAGGTCGGTGCACGTAGGACGTAGCACGCGGTGGAGCGAGTCTCGTCAAAAATGAACGGACCGGGGGGGTGGGTGTTGCTCATCACGATATACTGGAGGCATGGGGCCTCGGATGCAGCAGCGATGGATGGGAATTAGCCACGGTCATGGCACCCCGGGTCCATGATTAGCAGCCATGATTGGGGGCCACAGGTCAGGGATCCAGGGTGCTTCATCCCTAAGTTGGTGGAGCCTCGTAGCGGCCATGGAAGAATTTGGGATGAGATGTCGATTTGCGTCTCTGGCTCTGGTGCCTCTGAACGAAGCAGGTACGGGCTTCCGTTCGGCGTACGGCAACATCGAGCCCATGTTTTAGCTAGGAGCCCAATTCTGAAAAGCCTAAACACGGGGGCTCCACCAGCTCCACCAATGCGCCTAATGCTTTTAACTGAGCCACGCATACGAGGGACCAGGGGAGGAACTGGGGGGAGCCATTGGTGCTCCTCGCCAACCGGACCGGAGCTGCCACTTGGAATAGGCTTAGTGCGCACGCCCGACGTGGCGTTCAATTCATTTTCAGTGGCAGCCCGTGGCATCACCCAGCGGCACCTTGCGCCCACCACGCCCGTGACGCCCACCGACGTGGCTTGTTTCGGGGGAACTGTGCGGGTGACTTGCCCGGTCATCAGCACCCGCTGACTGGCCAGCCGACTGCGTTTCACCATCCATGCACCTCTGCCTCTCGCTCTCTCTTCTCTCACAGTCACTACCTTGTCCCCCCTCTCAACTTGCTGCCTTGCCCTCTGTGCCTGCTTCTCATTGTGCTCTATCGAACTAGGCTCATCCTTACCATGGAGAGCGTCAAAGGCCATGGTAGAATTTCTCTTCTCATGCAAGGTCTAGATAGGCTGATCGACTAGATCGACCCGACCTCAAGCACAGCCACACAGCCACACGTATACCCTCCTCCGACTGTGTGGCTTTCGAGCCGGCAACTCGTCTCTGGACCATCCCAGGTTGTGGCTTTTTTTTGTGGCAAAAGAGTCGGATATTTCAGCCTGACCAGCATCTTTGCTCCAGCGCAGGAAGCGAGCCGCGCTTCGTCAGCAGCACATTTGCCGGGCATCCACCCCAGGCACCAGTGGCTTGCACCTTTTCATTTTCCCATCTCTGATTCCCATCTCGGTTGGCAAAACTGCTCCCAGAGCAATTCCTCCATGTTCCTCCAAATTTTTTTTTTCTTGCAACGAGATGACGGCGGACAGGTGAAACGCTCGTTACTCATCTATCTTCAGCCACAGGCGATTGTTTGATCACCGCTATCATCGTCATGAGCTCGCTTATGCTAGTCTATCACAGTAAGGGCATGCACTTTGCTGATCGTCCACACGTGCCCGTGAGGATCAGCATGATCCTCGTCGTCGATCATTCCTCTTTGTTCATTTCGCCCAGAAGCCGTCTCCGCGAACAGACCAATTACCACCAATGGCGCCACCACTGAGTCATGGAATCCTATCTCACTCTCGGCGGGACGCGCATGCATGATACAGTACGGTACGAGTACAGCACAGAGAAGGAAGAAAAATTATCTGTCAAGATCAAGAGACGGTTTGCTGGTAGAATAATTCTCAATGATGACACCCGCTGCGGCTCCTCCTCAATCGGGAGCTCGATCCACATGGCCGAACCTCCGTATTCGGCCACCAAAACACCGAAGGTTCTCATTGTCAATGCCCGACACACAAGATTGACCTGGGACATGAAAGAGCACCTGACGAGTTGCCGGTGGGCGATCAGCCCAAACCCGCTGGCTGCGTAGTGACCAATAATCGAGTCTCACGCTACGGTGCCTGAAGCAACACGGCGAAAAATTCGTCATGATGCAGCTCCCGACATTACATCATTGTCTCTCGCCCTGACCAACCAATGTGGCCAGGACTTCTGCAACATGAAACAGAACGGGCGCACGACAAGAGAGATTCGAGGACATCCAAGGTCAAGTGACCCCTTTGACAATCCCGCCTTCGATCTCACAGACTATTCGTCATTCTGCGCGGCACGCCCGTCATACCTCCAATCAGCCATCTTTTGGACCTTTAGGGAGACTCCTCTAGGGAACTCTAGGGAATCACCCAGTCCAACGCGAGCGATCCCCAAGAGATATGCCCAGGAACTATCTCCTCAATTTCCGACTCCCTATTACAGGTGCTCGCGTCTGAAGGCGACCTTGCACAATTGGAAGAGAATGAGGTCATTCTCTTCCATCCGGTTTCAGGAAGACATCAGTTCATTTTTGCAAGTCGTCAATCGATGCTACGTAGCATGTCGGGCTACAAAGCTGGGCAATGATTTGAGTGGATTCTCAGAAGGACTGACCCCGGCAATCTCGATTCGAGACAGCTGGAACACGGGTGGAACAAATTTGGGCGGCACACCCATTTGGACCATGCCTGAGATGGCCCATCTGAAAGTGGACGGGGGCACCAGATCGGGTTTTGGGAGAGTTTGCGGGAAGCCAACAGGCGACACGAGCTGTGGCACAAAATTGGCCCCCCCACCAACGGCTTTGTGCCGTGGGGACACTATTCGCCATGCCATTTTCCTGTGACAGCCATGCCAATTTGGCCGAGGACAGTTGCCAAAGACCTCGTCCAGTACTCCGTTTTTTATGGCACTTTTAAAGAATGGTCTATCGAAGTCTCTAATCATACCACCAGCTCAGAACGCCCGCGGGGTCTCCCCGTAGTCTTAGGGACAAGAAATTTCGTTTGGAGATTGCATCCGAAATACTGGGCCGGGGCTGTTGGCTTGGTAAATGAGCTTCGGGGAAGTCCCCAGTATATTTGCCGATGTTCCAGAACCGGCATGCTGAAGTGACTTTTCTGACCGCATTTTCGGGCTGAACAACTTTTCCTTCTCGACCCGGCACTATTCCGCATCAACAATGTTCGAAAATTTGCCTCCCTGGAAAGAATGCATCCAGGTCACCACCGTATGCACAATGGAGAATGTGTAAAAAGCAAAGAACGCGCAATCAAATGTTTGTGCCAAGGGGAGCACGACGTCTAAGGAGAGCTGTGTAGAGAGTCCGCAACGGCGTGGCCGGACGCCACATGTTTTGCGCCACAAGAGTCGAAAATCTTTCTCTGAGCGAGGAGATCGACGTTCTTTTGAACTCGCCACTGTGGGTGGACGCAGGACCCGAACCACGTCCACAATACATCACGGTTCTGGATGCAGGGCAGAAGATACAGACTACGCGTCCCGAAGCCCTCTTTTACGAGCTCTAAGTAACCTTCAGGCTGGGTAGGAATGCGTGGGAGGGGGCTGACCCTGAGCCATCGCTCGTGGAACTCACCGCCACCCTGCTCGTCAGCCAGAAAACTAACTTTCACCAATCACGACGACCAGAAGATTCGGGGGTACAGGTAAGTCCGTAGGCGGGCTTGTTGAAGACGTCGGACTACGCTTTATTCCGTGTCTTCAATTCATACATGCCGGTGAGCTGCTCCGAAGAACAATGTGGACCGTCTTGACCATGAAGCCGGGTACTAATTAGTATTGATTTTCTTTTTTTTTTTTTTTGGCTGTGGGTAGTCCTGAGATTGACAAAGGCTACCATTTCCTTGGCTACGGTCTTCTCAGGTCGAGATTCTGGACTACTTCAACTTGATTCGGTCGCGTTCAGCATTACCGAAGGTGCCAAAAGTCAACCCTGGAATCAGTGGGGATCTGCGCACTTACAGCGCTTGAACAGCCTCACACTCTCGCAAAATTGATTAAGATCCTCGATACGCAAAGAGGGGCGATTCGCTACCGTTAGACATCGAACTGAGGCTTGCGCTGCATTTCGTTCTTCGCGACGCGGCTCGTGCGTCTAGAAGATATTTTCAAGCGGGACCGGTACGTTCAAGCACGGACTATATCTTTATCCCGCGTGGAGCGCTTCTTCGATCTCTGCAGCTGACGAACAGCTGGAGATGAGGAATTCCAGTTTTGGTTGACAATTGGAAGTCAAGTGGGATGGCTTATTGAACCGTCTGCGCATTGTGTGACCGACTCTACCAAAAGAGGAGCTGCCATGGCCTTTTGATTATCAAGGGCATTACCAAGTACGCGAAGCCAAAGTCTAGGAGGACATATGAGCATGCAGACGAGTCTAAATTTGTCCAAGCCAAGCTGCAGCAGGTTGAGCAACCAACCGCTGTTGATGTATGTACATGGCCTCGAATACGCATGAAGCGCGTTTGACCTCGGAAATCATACAAAACTATCAGTGCTCCTAGCCCTAGTGCACAAGCCTATAGTCAATCCCGTATCGGGGCCTCTTCCCACGCAGGGAGTTTGAGGGAGAGACTTGTCCGTCTTCGGCCCTTCCATGTCCTCGAACTCAGGTTGATGTGGCGTTCGGGGCATGGCAGGTTAATGGTCGATTCATCTATCTGGTTCCAAACATGAAAGAATGGCCCATGGAACGTCACCGACACTCAATGGATTCCGATTGTGAATTGGACATGCATACCGTACCCATACCAGCTATATCAAATACCTATGAAACACCCATACGAGATGACCCCTTCGCATTCGCGTCACGGTGCTGGGAAAAAAAACCCCGCCTCCCAATCTCCCAGTAGGTAGTATGTAGGGCCGAGCAGGAGAAGGGGGAAAAAACCAGCACCAAGGGATACAAGGAGGAAACAAAAGAAAAGGGAACGTAGTCGGTACTTTGCAGATAGACGCGAAACCGTCAACAGAACTGCGCAGCACCCCAATCATAACCTAGCATAAGGATCGATGGATGTAGGGGCGGGGGTGCGCCCACCCATTCAGCAGTCATCAGTAGTCATCGCCGCGGCTGAAGACTTCTTTGTGCGTCTCACGAAGGAGCAGGGTCTAAGAAAGGAAGATCGATCGTAAGCCTCGCGTCGTGCTATATGTTCGTGAAAGCGCAAGCAGGGGAGAAACTCACATGCTCGAACTGCGCCGAGTACGACCCTTCGATATCCATCAGGGGTAGATGAGGCTCCACGATGCCGTTGGAGACGAGGCAGTTCATCTGGGCAACCGACCGCGTTGGGTATCAGTCAGTATGTGGCTTCTCCCTGCCTTCTAAAGCGGCGCGCCAGAGGGGGTGATATATATACTTACGCCAGCTAGATACCTCTCCGCGCCGAGCCGGTCGAGGTAGCGACGGCAGAAGACCAACGTGCTGAAATTCTCTCGGATCGTCTTGTGCAGACGTCTGGCGGAGGCCAGGGGTAGAGGGACTGCCAGCGGGGCGTCGTGGTTCAGCCCGTACCCGTAGATTCCTACCTGTGGTGGTGCGCAGTTTAGCCAGTCAGGACGGTTCTGTTTTTGCTTTTTTT